>NW_027464101.1:0-57500 GCF_050947455.1 Rhinoderma darwinii
CGGCACTCACCATTTAGTAGAATTTGAATTTAATGTTGCGTCAGGCAAACAAAGGCAGTATGGATGTGGAGCCCACGCTTTATCAAGGCCCCCACAAAGCAGGGGTACACGCGAGACGGCCGTAGGCTTGTGTCTACTGAATGGTGGGTGACGTGGATTTTTTAGTTGTTTTTTTCAACTTTTTACTATTAGGACTATAGGTAATGTGAGTGATTCTATAGGTGCAGCATTTTACGATATAGATGCAGAGGGTCATTCTATAGGGACAGAGTGTGACCGTATAGGTGCAGCGGGGGACTCTATAGGTGCCGTGGATTTTTTTCTACTTTTGACTATAGGAGTATGTTCACACGGAGTGTTTTCAGGCGTATTTCGGGGCCTTTAATCCTCAAAAAACGCCCCAAAAAACTGAAGCAGAACGCCTCAAAACATCTGCCCATTGATTTCAATGGGAAATACAGCGTTCTGTTCCATTGGGGTGTTTTTTTACGCCTCGTTTTCCAAAAACCGCATGTAAAAAGGTGCCTGCGAAAAAGAAGCGCATGTCGATTCTTGGGATGTTTTTGGAGTCGTTTTTCATTGACTATCGAAAAAAGCTCCAAAAATGGCCGTAAAAAACGCAGCGAAAATCAGGGGCGGTTTTCCCTCGATAAGAGCTCGGTATTTTCAGAGGTGGTTATTTTGGGTGTGCAGAGCCTTATACCTGTGCTGGTCTAATCGCACCCCGAGCGCCACCTGCTGTGGATTCAATTGGACCCGTTTAGACCTCTGTGGTCGTCTGATTATTGAGACTTGTAGTGCTCCAAGAGCCAAAGCAGTGCCGATCTTTTTCTCACTTTGAACATAATCTATAGTCACCTGCTGCACCTATAGAATGACCCACTTCACCTATGTAGTCACCCAGTGCACCTATAGAACGACCAGCTGCAACTATGTCACCCACTGAACCTGTCACCTGCTGCACCTATAGAATGACCCACTGCACCTATGCAGTCACCCAGTGCACCTATAGAACAATCAGCTGCAACTATGTCACCCACTGAACCGGTCACCTGCTGCACCTATAGAATGACCCACTGCATCTATGTAGTCACCCAGTGCACCTATAGAACAACCAGCTGTAACTATGTCACCCACTGAACCGGTCACCTGCTGCACCTATAGAATGACCCACTGCATCTATGTAGTCACCCAGTGCACCTATAGAACAACCAGCTGCAACTATGTCACCCACTGAACCTGTCACATGCTGCACCTATAGAATGACCCACTGCACCTATAGAGTCACACGCTGAAGCAATGGTCACCACTACATTCAATCCGGGACCTGTGTATCTGAGCACATCTAGGAGGCTGCCCGGTACTTATATATATATATATATTCTATAAACGATCGTCCGTATCTCTCCGCGTGTAATAATATAGTCCGTTACCTACTGCAATAGTTGTAGCTGCTGATCCAAGACCGGCCTCATCCCAGCACAATATGGGATGTAACACGTGTGGTACGGTCTGCTGAGCTGTGTATCTAAGCCTCTCATGTGTGGTACTGTCTGCTGAGCCCTGTATCTACTCCTATCATGTGTGATACTGTCTGCTGAGCTGCTGTATCTAATCCTATCATGTGTGGTACGGTCTGCTGAGCTGTGTATCTAATCCTATCATGTGTGATACTGTCTGCTGAGCTGTGTATCTAATCCTATCATGTGTGATACTGTCTGCTGAGCTGTGTATCTAAGCCTCTCATGTGTGGTACTGACTGCTGAGCTGCTGTATCTAATCCTATCATGTGTGGTACGGTCTGCTGAGCTGTGTATCTAATCCTATCATGTGTGATACTGTCTGCTGAGCTGTGTATCTAATCCTATCATGTGTGATACTGTCTGCTGAGCCCTGTATCTAATCCTATCATGTGTGATACGGTCTGCTGAGCTGTGTATCTAATCCCATCATGTGTGGTACGGTCTGCTGAGCTGTGTATCTAAGCCTCTCATGTGTGGTACTGTCTGCTGAGCCCTGTATCTACTCCTATCATGTGTGATACTGTCTGCTGAGCTGTGTATCTAATCCTATCATGTGTGATACTGTCTGCTGAGCTGTGTATCTAATCCTATCATGTGTGATACTGTCTGCTGAGCTGTGTATCTAATCCTATCATGTGTGATACTGTCTGCTGAGCTGTGTATCTAATCCTATCATGTGTGATACTGTCTGCTGAGCTGTGTATCTAATCCTATCATGTATGATACTGTCTGCTGAGCTGTGTATCTAATCCTATCATGTGTGATACTGTCTGCTGCGCTGTGTATCTAATCCTATCATGTGTGATACTGTCTGCTGAGCTGTGTATCTAATCCTATCATGTGTGATACTGACTGCTGAGCTGCGTATCTAATCCTATCATGTGTGATACTGTCTGCTGAGCTGTGTATCTAATCCTATCATGTGTGATACTGTCTGCTGAGCTGTGTATCTAATCCTATCATGTGTGATACTGTCTGCTGAGCTGTGTATCTAATCCTATCATGTGTGATACTGTCTGCTGAGCTGTGTATCTAATCCTATCATGTATGATACTGTCTGCTGAGCTGTGTATCTAATCCTATCATGTGTGATACTGTCTGCTGAGCTGTGTATCTAATCCTATCATGTGTGATACTGTCTGCTGAGCTGTGTATCTAATCCTATCATGTGTGATACTGACTGCTGAGCTGCGTATCTAATCCTATCATGTGTGATACTGTCTGCTGAGCCCTGTATCTAATCCTATCATGTGTGATACTGTCTGCTGAGCAGTGTATCTAATCCTATCATGTGTGATACTGTCTGCTGAGCTGTGTATCTAATCCTATCATGTGTGATACTGTCTGCTGATCTGTGTATCTAATCCTATCATGTGTGATACTGTCTGCTGAGCTGTGTATCTAATCCTATCATGTGTGATACTGTCTGCTGAGCAGTGTATCTAATCCTATCATGTGTGATACTGTCTGCTGATCTGTGTATCTAATCCTATCATGTATGATACTGTCTGCTGAGCAGTGTATCTAATCCTATAATGTGTGATACTGTCTGCTGAGCCGTGTATCTAATCCTATCATGTGTGATACTGTCTGCTGAGCTGTGTATCTAATCCTATCATGTGATACTGTCTGCTGAGCTGTGTATCTAATCCTATCATGTGTGATACTGTCTGCTGAGCTGTGTATCTAAGCCTCTCATGTGTGCTACTTTCTGCTGAGCTGTGTATCTAAGCCTATCATGTGTGATACTGTCTGCTGAGCTGTGTATCTAATCCGATCATGTGTGATACTGTCTGCTGAGCCCTGTATCTAATCCTATCATGTGTGATACTGTCTGCTGAGCCCTGTATCTAATCCTATCATGTGTGATACTGTCTGCTGAGCCCTGTATCTAATCCTATCATGTGTGATACTGGCTGCTGTGCTGTGTATCTAATCCTATCATGTGTGATACTGTCTGCTGAGCTGTGTATCTAATCCTATCATGTGTGATACTGTCTACTGAGCTGTGTATCTAATCCTATCATGTGTGATACTGTCTGCTGAGCCACTGTATCTAATCCTATCATGTGTGATACTGTCTGCTGAGCTGTGTATCTAATCCTATCATGTGTGATACTGTCTGCTGAGCTGTGTATCTAATCCTATCATGTGTGATACTGTCTGCTGAGCCGTGTATCTAATCCTATCATGTGTGATACTGTCTGCTGAGCTGTGTATCTAATCCTATCATGTGTGATACTGTCTGCTGAGCTGTGTATCTAATCCTATCATGTGTGATACTGTCTGCTGAGCTGTGTATCTAATCCTATCATGTGTGATACGGTCTGCTGAGCTGTGTATCTAATCCGGTACGGTCAGTACTACTTCCCCATCATGTAGTGCTTGTTACATTGTAGATGATTGATTATATATTGGGGGCTTCTTTGCTGTGTAGTAATCGGGGAGATTTCTCGGGGCGGCCGCTCTGCCCTTGACTTGTGACCTTGTCATGTTTCCATGGTGATGGGGTCTGACGTGACATAATGAGGATCATAATACAGGTCATGTGACGCTCGGGACCCTTATTATTCCCCTATTAGATGATCAATACATTAGTGGCAGCCAATCAGTGTGTGGATTATGGAGAGGATGTGATTTTCCTTCTTCGTCACTGTTCCCATGGAAACGTCTGCGTGCCCAAATATCAGGCGTCAGGAAAACAGGAGCTGGCTGCCGATCGTCCTGTTAACCCTGTGTGTGCCTGAGCAGAAGACATCGCAGCACAGACGGCGCACGCACCAACCAGAGGGGGGGGGGACACACCGATCCCAACCACAAGAAGTGACTGCGAGTGGCAGAACAGACAAGCTGGAATCCAACGAGCGCAGGGGGAGGAGCCTACATGACAAGTGCCGCCCCCGAGCAGCCGGGAAATAACTGAATCATATATATTGTTATCTTCCCATTCTCACGCCACCCTCAAATTACAAGTGACTGAGAAGACGGGCGGCCATGGTGCAGCCTCCGTCCTGGGGTACATAAACTGCTCCAAATGTTACCACACGTTACAAAACCTGCGCCGTATCCATAGAGATCAGGTACCATATATATATATATACACCCACCAGAGTCAATACTCATTGGTCAAACACCAATCCCCTCCCCCGTCACACCCGCAGGCTCCTAGCAATGTGACATCGCTCACTGCCGGGACTGGCGAATATATTGTACTCAACAAACATATACAGCGACATTACTGCGGGAGAGCGAAGATGAGCGGGATCTGGGGGGCGATATGTATAATCTGCACCCCCAATTACAGAAAAGCAGTGGAATGAGACCCTATAGGCAGCCCCTCACTCCATCACTGACCCTCTCACACCCTCATACACCACACAGCCCCCGTCACACTGACTGACCCTCATACACCCCACAGCCCCCGTCACACTGACTGACCCTCATACACCCGCACAGCCCCCATCACACTGACTGACCCTCATACACCTCACAGCCCCCATCACACTGACTGACCCTCATACACCCCACAGCCCCCGTCACACTGACTGACCCTCATACACCCCACAGCCCCCGTCACACTGACTGACCCTCATACACCCGCACAGCCCCCATCACACTGACTGACCCTCATACACCTCACAGCCCCCATCACACTGACTGACCCTCATACACCCCACAGCCCCATCACACTGACTGACCCTCATACACCTCACATCACACTGACTGACCCTCATACACCCCACAGCCCCCAACACACTGACTGACCCTCATACACCCACAGCCCCATCACACTGACTGACCCTCATACACCCCACAGCCCCCATCACACTGACTGACCCTCATACACCCCACAGCCCCCAACACACTGACTGACCCTCATACACCCACAGCCCCATCACACTGACTGACCCTCATACACCTCACAGCCCCCATCACACTGACTGACCCTCATACACCTCACAGCCCCCAACACACTGACTGACCCTCATACACCCCACATCACACTGACTGACCCTCATACACCTCACAGCCCCCGTCACACTGACTGACCCTCATACACCCACAGCCCCCAACACACTGACTGACCCTCATACACCCCACAGCCCCCATCACACTGACTGACCCTCATACACCTCACAGCCCCCATCACACTGACTGACCCTCATACACCCCACAGCCCCCATCACACTGACTGACCCTCATACACCTCACAGCCCCCGTCACACTGACTGACCCTCATACACCCCACAGCCCCATCACACTGACTGACCCTCATACACCTCACAGCCCCCATCACACTGACTGACCCTCATACACCCACAGCCCCCAACACACTGACTGACCCTCATACACCCACAGCCCCATCACACTGACTGACCCTCATACACCCCACATCACACTGACTGACCCTCATACACCTCACAGCCCCCGTCACACTGACTGACCCTCATACACCCCACAGCCCCCATCACACTGACTGACCCTCATACACCCCACAGCCCCATCACACTGACTGACCCTCATACACCTCACATCACACTGACTGACCCTCATACACCCCACAGCCCCCGTCACACTGACTGACCCTCATACACCCCACAGCCCCCATCACACTGACTGACCCTCATACACCACACATCACACTGACTGACCCTCATACACCCCACATCCCACTGACTGACCCTCATACACCTCACAGCCCCCGTCACACTGACTGACCCTCATACACCCCACAGCCCCCAACACACTGACTGACCCTCATACACCTCACATCACACTGACTGACCCTCATACACCTCACAGCCCCCGTCACACTGACTGACCCTCATACACCCCACAGCCCCCATCACACTGACTGACCCTCATACACCCCACAGCCCCCATCACACTGACTGACCCTCATACACCCCACAGCCCCCATCACACTGACTGACCCTCATACACCCCACATCACACTGACTGACCCTCATACACCTCACAGCCCCCGTCACACTGACTGACCCTCATACACCCCACAGCCCCCATCACACTGACTGACCCTCATACACCCCACAGCCCCCATCACACTGACTGACCCTCATACACCACACAGCCCCATCACACTGACTGACCCTCATACACCCCACATCCCACTGACTGACCCTCATACACCTCACAGCCCCCGTCACACTGACTGACCCTCATACACCCCACAGCCCCCAACACACTGACTGACCCTCATACACCTCACATCACACTGACTGACCCTCATACACCTCACAGCCCCCGTCACACTGACTGACCCTCATACACCCCACAGCCCCCATCACACTGACTGACCCTCATACACCCCACAGCCCCATCACACTGACTGACCCTCATACACCTCACATCACACTGACTGACCCTCATACACCTCACAGCCCCCATCACACTGACTGACCCTCATACACCCCACAGCCCCCATCACACTGACTGACCCTCATACACCCCACAGCCCCCATCACACTGACTGACCCTCATACACCCCACATCACACTGACTGACCCTCATACACCTCACAGCCCCCGTCACACTGACTGACCCTCATACACCCCACAGCCCCCATCACACTGACTGACCCTCATACACCCCACAGCCCCCATCACACTGACTGACCCTCATACACCACACAGCCCCATCACACTGACTGACCCTCATACACCCCACATCCCACTGACTGACCCTCATACACCTCACAGCCCCCGTCACACTGACTGACCCTCATACACCCCACAGCCCCCAACACACTGACTGACCCTCATACACCTCACATCACACTGACTGACCCTCATACACCTCACAGCCCCCGTCACACTGACTGACCCTCATACACCCCACAGCCCCCATCACACTGACTGACCCTCATACACCCCACAGCCCCATCACACTGACTGACCCTCATACACCTCACATCACACTGACTGACCCTCATACACCTCACAGCCCCCGTCACACTGACTGACCCTCATACACCCCACAGCCCCCATCACACTGACTGACCCTCATACACCCCACAGCCCCCATCACACTGACTGACCCTCATACACCCCACAGCCCCCATCACACTGACTGACCCTCATACACCTCACATCACACTGACTGACCCTCATACACCCCACAGCCCCCATCACACTGACTGACCCTCATACACCCCACAGCCCCCATCACACGGACTGACCGTCATACACCCCACAGCCCCCATCACACTGACTGACCCTCATACACCCCACATCACACTGACTGACCCTCATACACCTCACAGCCCCCGTCACACTGACTGACCCTCATACACCCCACAGCCCCCAACACACTGACTGACCCTCATACACCCCACAGCCCCATCACACTGACTGACCCTCATACACCTCACATCACACTGACTGACCCTCATACACCTCACAGCCCCCGTCACACTGACTGACCCTCATACACCCCACAGCCCCCATCACACTGACTGACCCTCATACACCCCACAGCCCCATCACACTGACTGACCCTCATACACCTCACATCACACTGACTGACCCTCATACACCTCACAGCCCCATCACACTGACTGACCCTCATACACCCCACAGCCCCATCACACTGACTGACCCTCATACACCCCACAGCCCCCAACACACTGACTGACCCTCATACACCCCACAGCCCCCATCACACTGACTGACCCTCATACACCACACAGCCCATCACACTGACTGACCCTCATACACCCCACAGCCCCCAACACACTGACTGACCCTCATACACCACACAGCCCCATCACACTGACTGACCCTCATACACCTCACAGCCCCCATCACACTGACTGACCCTCATACACCCCACAGCCCCCAACACACTGACTGACCCTCATACACCCCACAGCCCCCATCACACTGACTGACCCTCATACACCACACAGCCCCCAACACACTGACTGACCCTCATACACCCCACAGCCCCATCACACTGACTGACCCTCATACACCCCACAGCCCCATCACACTGACTGACCCTCATACACCCCACAGCCCCCAACACACTGACTGACCCTCTCATACACCCCACAGCCCCCAACACACTGACTGACCCTCATACACCCCACAGCCCCCAACACACTGACTGACCCTCATACACCCCACAGCCCCCAACACACTGCCTGACCCTCATACACCTCACAGCCCCCATCACACTGACTGACCCTCATACACCCCACAGCCCCCAACACACTGACTGACCCTCATACACCCCACAGCCCCCAACACACTGACTGACCCTCATACACCCCACAGCCCCCATCACACTGACTGACCCTCATACACCCCACAGCCCCCTACACACTGACTGACCCTCATACACCCCACAGCCCCCAACACACTGACTGACCCTCATACACCCCACAGCCCCATCACACTCACTGACCCTCATACACCCCACAGCCCCATCACACTGACTGACCCTCATACACCCCACAGCCCCCAACACACTGACTGACCCTCATACACCTCACAGCCCCCATCACACTGACTGACCCTCATACACCCCACAGCCCCCAACACACTGACTGACCCTCATACACCTCACAGCCCCCATCACACTGACTGACCCTCATACACCTCACAGCCCCCATCACACTGACTGACCCTCATACACCCCACAGCCCCCAACACACTGACTGACCCTCATACACCTCACAGCCCCCATCACACTGACTGACCCTCATACACCCCACAGCCCCCAACACACTGACTGACCCTCATACACCTCACAGCCCCCATCACACTGACTAACCCTCATACACCTCACAGCCCCCATCACACTGACTGACCCTCATACACCCCACAGCCCCATCACACTGACTGACCCTCATACACCCCACAGCCCCCAACACACTGACTGACCCTCATACACCCCACAGCCCCCATCACACTGACTGACCCTCATACACCCCACAGCCCCCATCACACTGACTGACCCTCATACACCCACAGCCCCCAACACACTGACTGACCCTCATACACCCCACAGCCCCCATCACACTGACTGACCCTCATACACCCCACAGCCCCCATCACACTGACTGACCCTCATACACCCACAGCCCCATCACACTGACTGACCCTCATACACCCCACAGCCCCCATCACACTGACTGACCCTCATACACCTCACAGCCCCCGTCACACTGACTGACCCTCATACACCCCACAGCGCCCATCACACTGACTGACCCTCATACACCCCACAGCCCCCATCACACTGACTGACCCTCATACACCCCACAGCCCCCATCACACTGACTGACCCTCATACACCCCACATCACACTGACTGACCCTCATACACCCCACAGCCCCATCACACTGACTGACCCTCATACACCTCACATCACACTGACTGACCCTCATACACCTCACAGCCCCCGTCACACTGACTGACCCTCATACACCCCACAGCCCCATCACACTGACTGACCCTCATACACCCCACAGCCCCCATCACACTGACTGACCCTCATACACCCCACAGCCCCCATCACACTGACTGACCCTCATACACCCCACAGCCCCCATCACACTGACTGACCCTCATACACCCACAGCCCCCAACACACTGACTGACCCTCATACACCCCACAGCCCCCATCACACTGACTGACCCTCATACACCCCACAGCCCCCATCACACTGACTGACCCTCATACACCCACAGCCCCATCACACTGACTGACCCTCATACACCCCACAGCCCCCATCACACTGACTGACCCTCATACACCTCACAGCCCCATCACACTGACTGACCCTCATACACCCCACAGCCCCATCACACTGACTGACCCTCATACACCCCACAGCCCCCAACACACTGACTGACCCTCATACACCCCACAGCCCCCATCACACTGACTGACCCTCATACACCACACAGCCCCATCACACTGACTGACCCTCATACACCCCACAGCCCCCAACACACTGACTGACCCTCATACACCACACAGCCCCATCACACTGACTGACCCTCATACACCTCACAGCCCCCATCACACTGACTGACCCTCATACACCCCACAGCCCCCAACACACTGACTGACCCTCATACACCCCACAGCCCCCATCACACTGACTGACCCTCATACACCACACAGCCCCCAACACACTGACTGACCCTCATACACCCCACAGCCCCATCACACTGACTGACCCTCATACACCCCACAGCCCCCATCACACTGACTGACCCTCATACACCCCACAGCCCCCAACACACTGACTGACCCTCTCATACACCCCACAGCCCCCAACACACTGACTGACCCTCATACACCCCACAGCCCCCAACACACTGACTGACCCTCATACACCCCACAGCCCCCAACACACTGCCTGACCCTCATACACCTCACAGCCCCCATCACACTGACTGACCCTCATACACCCCACAGCCCCCAACACACTGACTGACCCTCATACACCCCACAGCCCCCAACACACTGACTGACCCTCATACACCCCACAGCCCCCATCACACTGACTGACCCTCATACACCCCACAGCCCCCTACACACTGACTGACCCTCATACACCCCACAGCCCCCAACACACTGACTGACCCTCATACACCCCACAGCCCCATCACACTCACTGACCCTCATACACCCCACAGCCCCATCACACTGACTGACCCTCATACACCTCACAGCCCCCAACACACTGACTGACCCTCATACACCTCACAGCCCCCATCACACTGACTGACCCTCATACACCCCACAGCCCCCAACACACTGACTGACCCTCATACACCTCACAGCCCCCATCACACTGACTGACCCTCATACACCTCACAGCCCCCATCACACTGACTGACCCTCATACACCCCACAGCCCCCAACACACTGACTGACCCTCATACACCTCACAGCCCCCATCACACTGACTGACCCTCATACACCCCACAGCCCCCAACACACTGACTGACCCTCATACACCTCACAGCCCCATCACACTGACTAACCCTCATACACCTCACAGCCCCCATCACACTGACTGACCCTCATACACCCCACAGCCCCATCACACTGACTGACCCTCATACACCCCACAGCCCCCAACACACTGACTGACCCTCATACACCTCACAGCCCCCATCACACTGACTGACCCTCATACACCCCACAGCCCCCAACACACTGACTGACCCTCATACACCTCACAGCCCCCATCACACTGACTGACCCTCATACACCTCACAGCCCCCATCACACTGACTGACCCTCATACACCCCACAGCCCCCAACACACTGACTGACCCTCATACACCTCACAGCCCCCATCACACTGACTGACCCTCATACACCCCACAGCCCCCAACACACTGACTGACCCTCATACACCTCACAGCCCCCATCACACTGACTAACCCTCATACACCTCACAGCCCCCATCACACTGACTGACCCTCATACACCCCACAGCCCCATCACACTGACTGACCCTCATACACCCACAGCCCCCATCACACTGAACTGACCCTCATACACCCCACAGCCCCCATCACACTGACTGACCCTCATACACCCACAGCCCCCAACACACTGACTGACCCTCATACACCCCACAGCCCCCATCACACTGACTGACCCTCATACACCCCACAGCCCCATCACACTGACTGACCCTCATACACCCACAGCCCCATCACACTGACTGACCCTCATACACCCCACAGCCCCCATCACACTGACTGACCCTCATACACCTCACAGCCCCCGTCACACTGACTGACCCTCATACACCCCACAGCCCCCATCACACTGACTGACCCTCATACACCCCACAGCCCCCATCACACTGACTGACCCTCATACACCCCACAGCCCCCATCACACTGACTGACCCTCATACACCCCACATCACACTGACTGACCCTCATACACCCCACAGCCCCATCACACTGACTGACCCTCATACACCTCACATCACACTGACTGACCCTCATACACCTCACAGCCCCCGTCACACTGACTGACCCTCATACACCCCACAGCCCCCATCACACTGACTGACCCTCATACACCCCACAGCCCCCATCACACTGACTGACCCTCATACACCCCACAGCCCCCATCACACTGACTGACCCTCATACACCTCACAGCCCCATCTAACTGACTGACCCTCATACACCCGCACAGCCCCCATCACACTGACTGACCCTCATACACCCCAAGCCCCATCACACTGACTGACCCTCATACACCTCACATCACACTGACTGACCCTCATACACCTCACATCACACTGACTGACCCTCATACACCTCACAGCCCCCGTCACACTGACTGACCCTCATACACCCACAGCCCCCATCACACTGACTGACCCTCATACACCCCACAGCCCCCATCACACTGACTGACCCTCATACACCCCACAGCCCCCATCACACTGACTGACCCTCATACACCCCACATCACACTGACTGACCCTCATACACCTCACAGCCCCCGTCACACTGACTGACCCTCATACACCCCACAGCCCCCGTCACACTGACTGACCCTCATACACCCCACAGCCCCCATCACACTGACTGACCCTCATACACCACACAGCCCCATCACACTGACTGACCCTCATACACCCACATCACACTGACTGACCCTCATACACCTCACAGCCCCCGTCACACTGACTGACCCTCATACACCCCACAGCCCCCAACACACTGACTGACCCTCATACACCTCACATCACACTGACTGACCCTCATACACCTCACAGCCCCCGTCACACTGACTGACCCTCATACACCCCACAGCCCCATCACACTGACTGACCCTCATACACCCCACAGCCCCATCACACTGACTGACCCTCATACACCTCACATCACACTGACTGACCCTCATACACCTCACAGCCCCGTCACACTGACTGACCCTCATACACCCCACAGCCCCCATCACACTGACTGACCCTCATACACCCCACAGCCCCCATCACACTGACTGACCCTCATACACCCCACAGCCCCCATCACACTGACTGACCCTCATACACCTCACATCACACTGACTGACCCTCATACACCCCACAGCCCCCATCACACTGACTGACCCTCATACACCCCACAGCCCCCATCACACTGACTGACCCTCATACACCCCACAGCCCCCATCACACTGACTGACCCTCATACACCCCACATCACACTGACTGACCCTCATACACCTCACAGCCCCGTCACACTGACTGACCCTCATACACCCCACAGCCCCCAACACACTGACTGACCCTCATACACCCCACAGCCCATCACACTGACTGACCCTCATACACCTCACATCACACTGACTGACCCTCATACACCCCACAGCCCCCATCACACTGACTGACCCTCATACACCCCACAGCCCCATCACACTGACTGACCCTCATACACCTCACATCACACTGACTGACCCTCATACACCTCACAGCCCCATCACACTGACTGACCCTCATACATCCCACAGCCCCATCACACTGACTGACCCTCATACACCCCACAGCCCCCAACACACTGACTGACCCTCATACACCCCACAGCCCCCATCACACTGACTGACCCTCATACACCACACAGCCCCATCACACTGACTGACCCTCATACACCCCACAGCCCCCAACACACTGACTGACCCTCATACACCACACAGCCCCATCACACTGACTGACCCTCATACACCTCACAGCCCCCATCACACTGACTGACCCTCATACACCCCACAGCCCCCAACACACTGACTGACCCCTCATACACCCCACAGCCCCCATCACACTGACTGACCCTCATACACCACACAGCCCCCAACACACTGACTGACCCTCATACACCTCACAGCCCCCATCACACTGACTGACCCTCATACACCCCACAGCCCCCAACACACTGACTGACCCTCATACACCACACAGCCCCATCACACTGACTGACCCTCATACACCTCACAGCCCCATCACACTGACTGACCCTCATACACCCCACAGCCCCCAACACACTGACTGACCCTCATACACCCCACAGCCCCCATCACACTGACTGACCCTCATACACCCCACAGCCCCCAACACACTGACTGACCCTCATACACCTCACAGCCCCCATCACACTGACTGACCCTCATACACCCCACAGCCCCCAACACACTGACGGACCCTCATACACCCCACAGCCCCCAACACACTGACTGACCCTCATACACCCCACAGCCCCCATCACACTGACTGTCCCTCATACACCCCACAGCCCCCATCACACTGACTGACCCTCATACACCCCACAGCCCCCAACACACTGACTGACACTCATACACCCCACAGCCCCATCACACTGACTGACCCTCATACACCCCACAGCCCCATCACACTGACTGACCCTCATACACCCCACAGCCCCATCACACTGACTGACCCTCATACACCCCACAGCCCCAACACACTGACTGACCCTCATACACCTCACAGCCCCCATCACACTGACTGACCCTCATACACCTCACAGCCCCCATCACACTGACTGACCCTCATACACCCCACAGCCCCCAACACACTGACTGACCCTCATACACCTCACAGCCCCCATCACACTGACTGACCCTCATACACCCCACAGCCCCCAACACACTGACTGACCCTCATACACCTCACAGCCCCCATCACACTGACTGACCCTCATACACCTCACAGCCCCCATCACACTGACTGATCCTCATACACCCACAGCCCATCACACTGACTGACCCTCATACACCCCACAGCCCCCAACACACTGACTGACCCTCATACACCCCGCAGCCCCATCACACTGACTGACCCTCATACACCCCACATCACACTGACTGACCCTCATACACCTCACAGCCCCCGTCACACTGACTGACCCTCATACACCCCACAGCCCCCAACACACTGACTGACCCTCATACACCCCACAGCCCCCATCACACTGACTGACCCTCATACACCTCACATCACACTGACTGACCCTCATACACCTCACAGCCCCCGTCACACTGACTGACCCTCATACACCCCACAGCCCCCATCACACTGACTGACCCTCATACACCCCACAGCCCCTCACACTGACTGACCCTCATACACCTCACATCACACTGACTGACCCTCATACACCTCACAGCCCCCATCACACTGACTGACCCTCATACACCCCACAGCCCCATCACACTGACTGACCCTCATACACCCCACAGCCCCCAACACACTGACTGACCCTCATACACCCCACAGCCCCCATCACACTGACTGACCCTCATACACCACACAGCCCCATCACACTGACTGACCCTCATACACCCCACAGCCCCCAACACACTGACTGACCCTCATACACCCACAGCCCCATCACACTGACTGACCCTCATACACCTCACAGCCCCCATCACACTGACTGACCCTCATACACCCCACAGCCCCCAACACACTGACTGACCCTCATACACCCCACAGCCCCCATCACACTGACTGACCCTCATACACCACACAGCCCCCAACACACTGACTGACCCTCATACACCTCACAGCCCCCATCACACTGACTGACCCTCATACACCCCACAGCCCCCAACACACTGACTGACCCTCATACACCACACAGCCCCATCACACTGACTGACCCTCATACACCTCACAGCCCCCATCACACTGACTGACCCTCATACACCCCACAGCCCCCAACACACTGACTGACCCTCATACACCCCACAGCCCCCATCACACTGACTGACCCTCATACACCCCACAGCCCCCAACACACTGACTGACCCTCATACACCTCACAGCCCCCATCACACTGACTGACCCTCATACACCCCACAGCCCCCAACACACTGACTGACCCTCATACACCCCACAGCCCCCAACACACTGACTGACCCTCTACACCCCACAGCCCCCATCACACTGACTGTCCCTCATACACCCCACAGCCCCCATCACACTGACTGACCCTCATACACCCCACAGCCCCCAACACACTGACTGACCCTCATACACCCCACAGCCCCATCACACTGACTGACCCTCATACACCCCACAGCCCCATCACACTGACTGACCCTCATACACCCACAGCCCCATCACACTGACTGACCCTCATACACCCCACAGCCCCCAACACACTGACTGACCCTCATACACCTCACAGCCCCCATCACACTGACTGACCCTCATACACCCCACAGCCCCCAACACACTGACTGACCCTCATACACCTCACAGCCCCCATCACACTGACTGACCCTCATACACCTCACAGCCCCCATCACACTGACTGACCCTCATACACCCCACAGCCCCCAACACACTGACTGACCCTCATACACCTCACAGCCCCCATCACACTGACTGACCCTCATACACCCCACAGCCCCCAACACACTGACTGACCCTCATACACCTCACAGCCCCCATCACACTGACTGACCCTCATACACCTCACAGCCCCCATCACACTGACTGACCCTCATACACCCCACAGCCCCATCACACTGACTGACCCTCATACACCCCACAGCCCCCAACACACTGACTGACCCTCATACACCCCACAGCCCCCATCACACTGACTGACCCTCATATACCCCACAGCCCCCATCACACTGACTGACCCTCATACACCCACAGCCCCATCACACTGACTGACCCTCATACACCCCACAGCCCCTTCACACTGACTGACCCTCATACACCGCACAACCCCATCACACTGACTGACCCTCTCATACACCCCACAGCCCCCAACACACTGACTGACCCTCATACACCCCACAGCCCCCATCACACTGACTGACCCTCATACACCTCACAGCCCCCATCACACTGACCCTCATACACCAGTCATACACCCCACAGCCCCATCACACTGACTGACCCTCATACACCTCACAGCCCCATCACACTGATTGACCCTCATACACCTCACAGCCCCATCACACTGACTGACCCTCATACACCTCACAGCCCCATCACACTGACTGACCCTCATACACAGTCATACACCCCACAGCCCCATCACACTGACTGACCCTCTCATACACCCCACAGCCCCCTACACACTGACTGACCCTCATACACCCCACAGCCCCCAACACACTGACTGACCCTCATACACCCCACAGCCCCCAACACACTGACTGACCCTCATACACCCACAGCCCCCATCACACTGACTGACCCTCTCACACCCTCAGCCCCCATCACACTGACTGACCCTCTCACACCCTCATACACCCGACAGCCCCATCACACTGACTGACCCTCATACACCACACAGCCCATCACACTGACTGACCCTCATACACCCCACAGCCCCCAACACACTGACTGACCCTCATACACCCCACAGCCCCCAACACACTGACTGACCCTCATACACCGCACAGCCCCATCACACTGACTGACCCTCTCATACACCCCACAGCCCCCATCACACTGACTGACCCTCATACACCTCACAGCCCCATCACACTGACGGACCCTCTCACACCTCACAGCCCCATCACACTGACTGACCCTCTCACACCTCACAGCCCCATCTCACTGACTGACCCTCATACACAGTCATACAACCCATAGCCCCATCTCACTGACTGACCCTCATACACCTCACAGCCCCATCACACTGACTGACCCTCTCACACCCTCATACACCCCACAGCCTCCATCTCACTGTCTGACCCTCATACACAGTCATACAACCCATAGCCCCATCTCACTGACTGACCCTCATACACCCCACACCCTCCATCTCACTGACTGACCCTCTCACACCTCACAGCCCTATCACACTTACTGACCCTCTCACACCGTCATACACCTCACAGCCCCATCACACTGACTGACCCTCACACCCTCATACAACCCACAGCCCCCATCACACTGACTGACCCTCATACACAGTGATACACCCCACAGCCCCATCACACTGACTGACCCTCTTACACCGTCATACACCTCACAGCCCCATCACACTGACTGACCCTCACACCCTCATACACCCCACAGCCCCCATCACACTGATTGACCCTCATACAGTCATACACCCCTCAGCCCCATCATACTGACTGACCCTCATACACAGTGATACACCCCACAGCCCCATCACACTGACTGACCCTCATACGCCTCACAGCCCCCATCACACTGACTGACCCTCATACACGCCACAGCCCCCATCACTGATTGACCCTCATACAGTCATACACCCCACAGCCCCATCTCACTGACTGACCCTCATACACGCCACAGCCCCCATCCCACTGACTGACCCTCTCACACCCCACATCACACTGACTGACCCTCTCATACACCCCACAGCCCCCATCACACTGACTGACCCTCTCACACCTCACAGCCCCCATCTCACTGACTGACCCTCATACACAGTCATACAACCCATAGCCCCATCTCACTGACTGACCCTCATACACCCCACAGCCTCCATCTCACTGACTGACCCTCTCACACCTCACAGCCCTATCACACTGACTGACCCTCTCACACCCTCATACACCCCACAGCCTCCATCTCACTGACTGACCCTCATACACCGTCATACACCTCACAGCCCCATCACACTGACTGACCCTCACACCCTCATACAACCCACAGCCCCCATCACACTGACTGACCCTCATACAGTCATACACCCCTCAGCCCCATCATACTGACTGACCCTCATACACAGTGATACACCCCACAGCCCCATCACACTGACTGACCCTCTTACACCGTCATACACCTCACAGCCCCATCACACTGACTGACCCTCACACCCTCATACACCCCACAGCCCCCATCACACTGATTGACCCTCATAGAGTCTTACACCCCTCAGCCCCATCATACTGACTGACCCTCATACACAGTGATACACCCCACAGCCCCATCACACTGACTGACCCTCATACGCCTCACAGCCCCCATCACACTGACTGACCCTCATACACGCCACAGCCCCCATCACTGATTGACCCTCATACAGTCATACACCCCACAGCCCCATCTCACTGACTGACCCTCATACACGCCACAGCCCCCATCCCACTGACCGACCCTCTCACACCCCACAGCCCCCATCACACTGACTGACCCTCTCATACACCCCACAGCCCCCATCACACTGACTGACCCTCATACACCCCACAGCCTCCATCTCACTGACTGACCCTCATACACCGTCATACAACCCATAGCCCCATCACACTGACTGACCCTCACACCCTCATACAACCCACAGCCCCATCACACTGACTGACCCTCTTACACCGTCATACACCTCACAGCCCCATCACACTGACTGACCCTCACACCCTCATACACCCCACAGCCCCCATCACACTGACTGACCCTCATACACAGTGATACACCCCACAGCCCCATCACACTGACTGACCCTCATACACCCACAGCCCCATCTCACTGACTGACCCTCATACACGCCACAGCCCCCATCCCACTGACTGACCCTCTCACACCCCACAGCCCCCATCACACTGACTGACCCTCTCATACACCCCACAGCCCCATCACACTGACTGACCCTCTCATACACCCCACAGCCTCCATCTCACTGACTGACCCTCATACACCGTCATACAACCCATAGCCCCATCACACTGACTGACCCTCACACCCTCATACAACCCCACAGCCCCATCACACTGACTGACCCTCTTACACCGTCATACACCTCACAGCCCCATCACACTGACTGACCCTCACACCCTCATACACCCCACAGCCCCCATCACACTGACTGACCCTCATACACAGTGATACAACCCACAGCCCCATCACACTGACTGACCCTCATACGCCTCACAGCCCCCATCACACTGACTGACCCTCATACACGCCACAGCCCCCATCACTGATTGACCCTCATACACAGTCATACACCCCACAGCCCCATCTCACTGACTGACCCTCATACACGCCACAGCCCCCATCCACTGACTGACCCTCTCACACCCTCATACACCCCACAGCCCCATCCCACTGACTGACCCTCATACACCTCACAGCCCCATCACACTGACTGACCCTCTCACACCTCACAGCCCCATCACACTGACTGACCCTCTCACACCCTCATACACCCCTCAGCCCCATCACACTGATTGACCCTCATACAGTCATACACCCCACAGCCCCATCACACTGACTGACCCTCATACGCCTCACAGCCCCCATCACACTGACTGACCCTCATACACGCCACAGCCCCCATCACTGATTGACCCTCATACAGTCATACACCCCACAGCCCCATCTCACTGACTGACCCTCATACACGCCACAGCCCCCATCCCACTGACTGACCCTCTCACACCCCACAGCCCCCATCACACTGACTGACCCTCTCATACACCCCACAGCCCCCATCACACTGACTGACCCTCTCATACACCCCACAGCCTCCATCTCACTGACTGACCCTCATACACCGTCATACAACCCATAGCCCCATCACACTGACTGACCCTCACACCCTCATACAACCCACAGCCCCATCACACTGACTGACCCTCTTACACCGTCATACACCTCACAGCCCCATCACACTGACTGACCCTCACACCCTCATACACCCCACAGCCCCCATCACACTGACTGACCCTCATACACAGTGATACAACCCACAGCCCCATCACACTGACTGACCCTCATACGCCTCACAGCCCCCATCACACTGACTGACCCTCATACACGCCACAGCCCCCATCACTGATTGACCCTCATACACAGTCATACACCCCACAGCCCCATCTCACTGACTGACCCTCATACACGCCACAGCCCCCATCCCACTGACTGACCCTCTCACACCCTCATACACCCCACAGCCCCATCCCACTGACTGACCCTCATACACCTCACAGCCCCATCACACTGACTGACCCTCTCACACCTCACAGCCCCATCACACTGACTGACCCTCTCACACCCTCATACACCCCACAGCCCCCGTCACACTGACTGACCCTCATACACAGTCATACAACCCATAGCCCCATCTCAGTGACTGACCCTCATACACGCCACAGCCCCCATCACACTGACTGACCCTCTTAGACCCTCAGCCCCCATCACACTGACTGACCCTCTTATACCGTCATACACCTCACAGCCCCCATCATACTGACTGACCCTCATACACCTCACAGCCCCATCACACTGACTGACCCTCTTATACCGTCATACACCTCACAGCCCCATCACACTGACTGACCCTCTCACACCCTCATACACCCCACAGCCCCATCACACTGACTGACCCTCATACACCCCATAGCCCTCATCACACTGACTGACCCTCATACACAGTCATACACCCCACAGCCTCCATCTCACTGACTGACCCTCATACACCCCACAGCCCCATCACACTGACTGACCCTCATACAGTCATACACCCCTCAGCCCCATCATACTGACTGACCCTCATACACAGTGATACACCCCACAGCCACCATCACACTGACTGACCCTCTCACACCCTCATACACCCCACAGCCTCCATCACACTGACTGACCCTCATACACCCCACAGCCCCATCACACTGACTGACCCTCACACCCTCATACACTCCACAGCCCCATCACACTGACTGACCCTCATACAGTCATACACCCCTCAGCCCCATCACACTGACTGACCCTCATACACAGTCATACACCTCACAGCCCCCATCACACTGACTGACCCTCATACACAGTCATACACCTCACAGCCCCATCACACTGACTCACCCCCATACACCGTCATACACCCCACAGCCCCATCACACTGACTGACCCTCTCACACCTCACAGCCCCCATCACACTGACTGACCCTCATACACAGTCATACACCCCACAGCTCCATCCCACTGACTGACCCTCATAAACGCCACAGCCCCCATCACTGATTGACCCTCATACACAGTCATACACCCCACAGCCCCATCCCACTGACTGACCCTCATACACCCCACATCACACTGGCTGACCCTCTCACACCTTCATACACCTCACAGCCACCATATCACTGACTGACCCTCATACAGTCAGACCTCAGCCCCCATCACACTGACTCACCCTCATACACCTCACAGCCCCATCACACTGACTGACCCTCTCACACCCCACAGCCCCATCACACTGACTGACACTCATACACCTGACAGCCCCCAACACACTGACTGACTCTCATACACCTCACAGCCCCCATCACACTGACTGACCCTCTCATACACCCCACAGCCCCATCACAATTTCTGACCCTCTCACACCCTCATACACCTCACAGCCCCCATCACACTGACTGACCCTCATACACCCCACAGCCCCATCACACTGACTGACCCTCTCACACCCTCATACACCTCACAGCCCCCATCACACTGACTGACCCTCTCATACACCCCACAGCCCCATCACATTGTCTGACCCTCTCACACCCTCATACACCTCACAGCCCCCATCACACTGACTGACCCTCTCATACACCCCACAGCCCCATCACATTGTCTGACCCTCTCACACCCTCATATACCACACAGCCCCATCACACTGACTGGCCCTCATACACCCCACAGCCCCATCACACTGACTGACCCTCTCACACCCTCATACACCTCACAGCCCCCATCACACTGACTGACCCTCTCATACACCCCACAGCCCCATCACATTGTCTGACCCTCTCACACCCTCATACACCTCACAGCCCCCATCACACTGACTGACCCTCTCATACACCCCACAGCCCCATCACACTGACTGACCCTCTCACACCCTCGTACACCTCACAGCCCCCATCACACTGACTGACCCTCTCACACTGTGGGCTGTGATGTGTATAAGGGTGCATGAGGGTCAGTCAGAGTAATGAGGGTCAGTCAGAGTAATGAGGGTCAGTGTAATGGGGGCTGCGAGGTGTATGGGGGTCAGTCACAATAATAATGGCAGTAAAGGGGGTAAATGGAAAGTTAAATAATGTACATGTGTTTTCTGCAATCAGGGGGCGTTTTTTTTTAAACTTTGGTATAAGGATTAGATACACAGCTCAGCAGACAGTATCACACATGATAGGATTAGATACACAGCTCAACAGACAGTATCACACATGATAGTAGATACACAGCTCAGCAGACAGTATCACACATGATAGGATTAGATACACAGCTCAACAGACAGTATCACACATGATAGGATTAGATACACAGCTCAGCAGACAGTATCACACATCATAGGATTAGATACACAGCTCAGCAGACAGTATCACACATGATAGGATTAGATACACGGCTCAGCAAACAGTATCACACATGATAGGATTAGATAGAGCGGCTCAGCAGAGTATCACACATGATAGGATTAGATACACAGCTCAGCAGACAGTATCACACATGATAGGATTAGATACACAGCTTAGCAGACAGTATCACACATGATAGGATTAGATACAGCAGCTCAGCAGACAGTATCACACATGATAGGATTAGATACAGCGGCTCAGCAGATAGTATCACACATGACAGGATTAGATACACAGCTCAGCAGACGATCACACATGATAGGATTAGATACACAGCTCAGCAGACAGTATCACACATGATGGGATTAGATACACCGCTCAGCAGACAGTATCACACATGACAGGATTAGATACACAGCTCAGCAGACGATCACACATGATAGGATTAGATACACAGCTCAGCAGACAGTATCACACATGATAGGATTAGATACACAGCTCAGCAGACAGTATCACACATGATAGGATTAGATACACAAAATGAAATTACTCTAACAAATACTTGATTCCTAGGAAAGAGCCACTAGAGGGCGCTGGGGCATTGGCTTCGCTGTCGCGGGCTGCGTACATAATACGGAGGTCACTGCTAATAATATAAACTTGTTAAAAAATAAAATGTAGAAATAACAATGTGGAAGATAAAGTGTTCACAGCGGAGACATAGTAACATATCCTGCAGATTATTACACCACTGACCTCTCTACAGATCTGCAGAACATTGCTCCTCTACCTCCTGACAGATACATAGTGATATATCCTGCAGATTATTACACCACTGACCTCTCTACAGATCTGCAGAACATTGCTCCTCTACCTCCTGACAGATACATAGTGATATATCCTGCAGATTATTACACCACTGACCTCTCTACAGATCTGCAGAACATTGCTCCTCTACCTCCTGACAGATACATAGTGATATATCCTGCAGAGTATTACACCACTGACCTCTCTACAGATCTGCAGAACATTGCTCCTCTACCTCCTGACAGATACATAGTGATATATCCTGCAGAGTATTACACCACTGACCTCTCTACAGATCTGCAGAACATTGCTCCTCTACCTCCTGACAGATACATAGTGATATATCCTGCAGATTATTACACCACTGACCTCTCTACAGATCTGCAGAACATTGCTCCTCTACCTCCTGACAGATACATAGTAACATATCCTGCAGACTATTACACCACTGACCTCTCTACAGATCTGCAGAACATTGCTCCTCCACCTCCTGACAAATACATAGTGATATATCCTGCAGATTATTACACCACTGACCTCTCTACAGATCTGCAGAACATTGCTCCTCTACCTCCTGACAGATACATAGTGATATATCCTGCAGATTATTACACCACTGACCTCTCTACAGATCTGCAGAGCATTGCTCCTCTACCTCCTGACAGATACATAGTGATATATCCTGCAGATTATTACACCACTGACCTCTCTACAGATCTGCAGAACATTGCTCCTCTACCTCCTGACAGATACATAGTGATATATCCTGCAGATTATTACACCACTGACCTCTCTACAGATCTGCAGAACATTGCTCCTCTACCTCCTGACAGATACATAGTAACATATCCTGCAGACTATTACACCACTGACCTCTCTACAGATCTGCAGAACATTGCTCCTCTACCTCCTGACAGATACATGGTGATATATCCTGCAGATTATTACACCACTGACCTCTCTACAGATCTACAGAACATTGCTCCTCTACCTCCTGACAGATACATAGTGATATATCCTGCAGATTATTACACCACTGACCTCTCTAGATCTGCAGAACATTGCTCCTCTACCTCCTGACAGATACATAGTAACATATCCTGCAGACTATTACACCACTGACCTCTCTACAGATCTGCAGAACATCGCTCCTCTACCTCCTGACAGATACATAGTGATATATCCTGCAGATTATTACACCACTGACCTCTCTACAGATCTGCAGAACATTGCTCCTCTACCTCCTGACAGATACATAGTGATATATCCTGCAGATTATTACACCACTGACCTCTCTACAGATCTGCAGAACATTGCTCCTCTACCTCCTGACAGATACATAGTGATATATCCTGCAGATTATTACACCACTGACCTCTCTACAGATCTGCAGAACATTGCTCCTCTACCTCCTGACAGATACATAGTAACATATCCTGCAGACTATTACACCACTGACCTCTCTACAGATCTGCAGAACATTGCTCCTCCACCTCCTGACAGATACATAGTGATATATCCTGCAGATTATTACACCACTGACCTCTCTACAGATCTGCAGAACATTGCTCCTCTACCTCCTGACAGATACATAGTGATATATCCTGCAGATTATTACACCACTGACCTCTCTACAGATCTGCAGAGCATTGCTCCTCTACCTCCTGACAGATACATAGTGATATATCCTGCAGATTATTACACCACTGACCTCTCTACAGATCTGCAGAACATTGCTCCTCTACCTCCTGACAGATACATAGTGATATATCCTGCAGATTATTACACCACTGACCTCTCTACAGATCTGCAGAACATTGCTCCTCTACCTCCTGACAGATACATAGTAACATATCCTGCAGACTATTACACCACTGACCTCTCTACAGATCTGCAGAACATTGCTCCTCTACCTCCTGACAGATACATGGTGATATATCCTGCAGATTATTACACCACTGACCTCTCTACAGATCTACAGAACATTGCTCCTCTACCTCCTGACAGATACATAGTGATATATCCTGCAGATTATTACACCACTGACCTCTCTAGATCTGCAGAACATTGCTCCTCTACCTCCTGACAGATACATAGTAACATATCCTGCAGACTATTACACCACTGACCTCTCTACAGATCTGCAGAACATCGCTCCTCTACCTCCTGACAGATACATAGTGATATATCCTGCAGATTATTACACCACTGACCTCTCTACAGATCTGCAGAACATTGCTCCTCTACCTCCTGACAGATACATAGTGATATATCCTGCAGATTATTACACCACTGACCTCTCTACAGATCTGCAGAACATTGCTCCTCTACATCCTGACAGATACATAGTGATATATCCTGCAGATTATTACACCACTGACCTCTCTACAGATCTGCAGAACATTGCTCCTCTACCTCCTGACAGATACACAGTGATATATCCTGCAGATTATTACACCACTGACCTCTCTACAGATCTGCAGAACATCGCTCCTCTACCTCCTGACAGATACATAGTGATATATCCTGCAGATTATTACACCACTGACCTCTCTACAGATCTGCAGAACATTGCTCCTCTACCTCCTGACAGATACATAGTGATATATCCTGCAGATTATTACACCACTGACCTCTCTACAGATCTGCAGAACATTGCTCCTCTACCTCCTGACAGATACATAGTTATATATCCTGCAGATTATTACACCACTGACCTCTCTACAGATCTGCAGAACATTGCTCCTCTACCTCCTGACAGATACATAGTGATCTATCCTGCAGATTATTACACCACTGACCTCTCTACAGATCTGCAGAACATCGCTCCTCTACCTCCTGACAGATACATAGTGATATATCCTGCAGATTATTACACCACTCACCTCTACAGATCTGCAGAACATCGCTCCTCTACCTCCTGACAGATACATAGTGATATATCCTGCAGATTACACCACTGACCTCTCTACAGATCTGCAGAACATTGCTCCTCTACCTCCTGACAGATACATAGTAATATATCCTGCAGATTATTACACCACTGACCTCTCTACAGATCTGCAGAACATTGCTCCTGCACCTCCTGACAGATACATAGTGATATATCCTGCAGATTATTACACCACTGACCTCTCTACAGATCTGCAGAACATTGCTCCTCTACCTCCTGACAGATACATAGTGATATATCCTGCAGATTATTACACCACTGACCTCTCTACAGATCTGCAGAACATTGCTCCTCTACCTCCTGACAGATACATAGTAACATATCCTGCAGACTATTACACCACTGACCTCTCTACAGATCTGCAGAACATCGCTCCTCTACCTCCTGACAGATACATAGTGATATATCCTGCAGATTATTACACCACTGACCTCTCTACAGATCTGCAGAACATTGCTCCTCTACCTCCTGACAGATACATAGTGATATATCCTGCAGATTATTACACCACTGACCTCTCTACAGATCTGCAGAACATTGCTCCTCTACATCCTGACAGATACATAGTGATATATCCTGCAGATTATTACACCACTGACCTCTCTACAGATCTGCAGAACATTGCTCCTCTACCTCCTGACAGATACATAGTGATATATCCTGCAGATTATTACACCACTGACCTCTCTACAGATCTGCAGAACATTGCTCCTCTACCTCCTGACAGATACATAGTTATATATCCTGCAGATTATTACACCACTGACCTCTCTACAGATCTGCAGAACATTGCTCCTCTACCTCCTGACAGATACATAGTGATCTATCCTGCAGATTATTACACCACTGACCTCTCTACAGATCTGCAGAACATCGCTCCTCTACCTCCTGACAGATACATAGTGATATATCCTGCAGATTATTACACCACTCACCTCTACAGATCTGCAGAACATCGCTCCTCTACCTCCTGACAGATACATAGTGATATATCCTGCAGATTACACCACTGACCTCTCTACAGATCTGCAGAACATTGCTCCTCTACCTCCTGACAGATACATAGTAATATATCCTGCAGATTATTACACCACTGACCTCTCTACAGATCTGCAGAACATTGCTCCTGCACCTCCTGACAGATACATAGTGATATATCCTGCAGATTATTACACCACTGACCTCTCTACAGATCTGCAGAACATTGCTCCTCTACCTCCTGACAGATACACAGTGATATATCCTGCAGATTATTACACCACTGACCTCTCTACAGATCTGCAGAACATTGCTCCTCTACCTCCTGACAGATACATAGTGATATATCCTGCAGATTATTACACCACTGACCTCTCTACAGATCTGCAGAACATTGCTCCTCTACCTCCTGACAGATACATAGTAACATATCCTGCAGACTATTACACCACTGACCTCTCTACAGATCTGCAGAACATCGCTCCTCTACCTCCTGACAGATACATAGTGATATATCCTGCAGATTATTACACCACTGACCTCTCTACAGATCTGCAGAACATTGCTCCTCTACCTCCTGACAGATACATAGTGATATATCCTGCAGATTATTACACCACTGACCTCTCTACAGATCTGCAGAACATTGCTCCTCTACATCCTGACAGATACATAGTGATATATCCTGCAGATTATTACACCACTGACCTCTCTACAGATCTGCAGAACATTGCTCCTCTACCTCCTGACAGATACACAGTGATATATCCTGCAGATTATTACACCACTGACCTCTCTACAGATCTGCAGAACATCGCTCCTCTACCTCCTGACAGATACATAGTGATATATCCTGCAGATTATTACACCACTGACCTCTCTACAGATCTGCAGAACATTGCTCCTCTACCTCCTGACAGATACATAGTGATATATCCTGCAGATTATTACACCACTGACCTCTCTACAGATCTGCAGAACATTGCTCCTCTACCTCCTGACAGATACATAGTGATATATCCTGCAGATTATTACACCCCTGACCTCTCTACAGATCTGCAGAACATCGCTCCTCCACCTCCTGACATACATAGTGATATATCCTGCAGATTATTACACCACTGACCTCTCTACAGATCTGCAGAACATTGCTCCTCTACCTCCTGACAGATACACAGTGATATATCCTGCAGATTATTACACCACTGACCTCTCTACAGATCTGCAGAACATTGCTCCTCTACCTCCTGACAGATACATAGTGATATATTCTGCAGATTATTACACCACTGACCTCTCTACAGATCTGCAGAGCATTGCTCCTCTACCTCCTGACAGATACATAGTAACATATCCTGCAGACTATTACACCACTGACCTCTCTACAGATCTGCAGAACATTGCTCCTCTACCTCCTGACAGATACATAGTGATATATCCTGCAGATTATTACACCACTGACCTCTCTACAGATCTGCAGAACATTGCTCCTCCACCTCCTGACAGATACACAGTGATATATCCTGCAGATTATTACACCACTGACCTCTCTACAGATCTGCAGAACATTGCTCCTCCACCTCCTGACAGATACATAGTGATATATCCTGCAGATTATTACACCACTGACCTCTCTACAGATCTGCAGAACATCGCTCCTCTACCTACTGACAGATACATAGTGATATATACTGCAGATTATTACACCACTGACCTCTCTACAGATCTGCAGAACATCGCTCCTCTACCTCCTGACAGATACACAGTGATATATCCTGCAGATTATTACACCACTGACCTCTCTACAGATCTGCAGAACATTGCTCCTCTACCTCCTGACAGATACATAGTGATATATCCTGCAGATTATTACACCACTGACCTCTCTACAGATCTGCAGAACATCGCTCCTCTACCTCCTGACAGATACATAGTGATATATGCTGCAGATTATTACACCACTGACCTCTACAGATCTGCAGAACATTGCTCCTCTACCTCCTGACAGATACATAGTGATATATCCTGCAGATTATTACACCACTGACCTCTCTACAGATCTGCAGAACATTGCTCCTCTACCTCCTGACAGATACATAGTGATATATCCTGCAGATTATTACACCACTGACCTCTCTACAGATCTGCAGAACATCGCTCCTCCACCTCCTGACAGATACATAGTGATATATCCTGCAGATTATTACACCACTGACCTCTCTACAGATCTGCAGAACATTGCTCCTCTACCTCCTGACAGATACATAGTGATATATCCTGCAGATTATTACACCACTGACCTCTCTACAGATCTGCAGAACATTGCTCCTCCACCTCCTGACAGATACACAGTGATATATCCTGCAGATTATTACACCACTGACCTCTCTACAGATCTGCAGAACATTGCTCCTCCACCTCCTGACAGATACACAGTGATATATCCTGCAGATTATTACACCACTGACCTCTCTACAGATCTGCAGAACATTGCTCCTCTACCTCCTGACAGATACACAGTGATATATCCTGCAGATTATTACACCACTGACCTCTCTACAGATCTGCAGAACATTGCTCCTCTACCTCCTGACAGATACATAGTGATATATCCTGCAGATTATTACACCACTGACCTCTCTACAGATCTGCAGAACATCGCTCCTCTACCTCCTGACAGATACATAGTGATATATGCTGCAGATTATTACACCACTGACCTCTACAGATCTGCAGAACATTGCTCCTCTACCTCCTGACAGATACATAGTGATATATCCTGCAGATTATTACACCACTGACCTCTCTACAGATCTGCAGAACATTGCTCCTCCACCTCCTGACAGATACATAGTGATATATCCTGCAGATTATTACACCACTGACCTCTCTACAGATCTGCAGAACATTGCTCCTCTACCTCCTGACAGATACATAGTGACATATCCTGCAGATTATTACACCACTGACCTCTGTAGAGATCTGCAGAACATTGCTCCTCTACCTCCTGACAGATACATAGTGACATATCCTGCAGATTATTACACCACTGACCTCTCTACAGATCTGCAGAACATTGCTCCTCTACCTCCTGACAGACACATAGTGATATATCCTGCAGATTATTACACCACTGACCTCTCTACAGATCTGCAGAACATTGCTCCTCCACCTCCTGACAGATACATAGTGATATATCCTGCAGACTATTACACCACTGACCTCTATACAGATCTGCAGAACATCGCTCCTCTACTTCCTGACAGATACATAGTGATATATCCTGCAGATTATTACACCACTGACCTCTCTACAGATCTGCAGAACATTGCTCCTCTACCTCCTGACAGATACATAGTGATATATCCTGCAGATTATTACACCCCTGACCTCTCTACAGATCTGCAGAACATTGCTCCTCTACCTCCTGACAGATACAGAGTGATATATCCTGCAGATTATTACACCACTGACCTCACTACAGATCTGCAGAACATTGCTCCTCTACCTCCTGACAGATACAGTGATATATCCTGCAGATTATTACACCACTGACCTCTCTACAGATCTGCAGAACATTGCTCCTCTACCTCCTGACAGATACATAGTGATATATCCTGCAGACTATTACACCACTGACCTCTCTACAGATCTGCAGAACATTGCTCCTCTACCTCCTGACAGATACATAGTGATATATCCTGCAGACTATTACACCACTGACCTCTCTACAGATCTGCAGAACATTGCTCCTCTACCTCCTGACAGATACATAGTGACATATCCTGCAGATTATTACACCACTGACCTCTGTAGAGATCTGCAGAACATTGCTCCTCTACCTCCTGACAGATACATAGTGATATATCCTGCAGATTATTACACCACTGACCTCTCTACAGATCTGCAGAACATTGCTCCTCTACCTCCTGACAGATACATAGTGATATATCCTGCAGATTATTACACCACTGACCTCTCTACAGATCTGCAGAACATTGCTCCTCTACCTCCTGACAGACACATAGTGATATATCCTGCAGATTATTACACCACTGACCTCTCTACAGATCTGCAGAACATCGCTCCTCTACCCCCTGACAGATACATAGTGATATATCCTGCAGATTATTACATCACTGACCTCTCTACAGATCTGCAGAACATCGCTCCTCTACCTCCTGACAGATTCATAGTGATATATCCTGCAGATTATTACACCACTGACCTCTCTACAGATCTGCAGAACATTGCTCCTCTACCTCCTGACAGATACATAGTGATATATCCTGCAGATTATTACACCACTGACCTCTCTACAGATCTGCAGAACATTGCTCCTCCACCTCCTGACAGATACATAGTGATATATCCTGCAGATTATTACACCACTGACCGCTCTACAGATCTGCAGAACATTGCTCCTCTACCTCCTGACAGATACATAGTGATATATCCTGCAGATTATTACACCACTGACCTCTCTACAGATCTGCAGAACATTGCTCCTCTACCTCCTGACAGATACATAGTGACATATCCTGCAGATTATTACACCACTGACCTCTGTAGAGATCTGCAGAACATTGCTCCTCTACCTCCTGACAGATACATAGTGATATATCCTGCAGATTATTACACCACTGACCTCTCTACAGATCTGCAGAACATTGCTCCTCTACCTCCTGACAGATACATAGTGATATATCCTGCAGATTATTACACCACTGACCTCTCTACAGATCTGCAGAACATTGCTCCTCTACCTCCTGACAGACACATAGTGATATATCCTGCAGATTATTACACCACTGACCTCTCTACAGATCTGCAGAACATTGCTCCTCCACCTCCTGACAGATACATAGTGATATATCCTGCAGATTATTACACGACTGACCTCTACAGATCTGCAGAACATTGCTCCTCTACCTCCTGACAGATACATAGTGACATATCCTGCAGATTATTACACCACTGACCTCTGTAGAGATCTGCAGAACATTGCTCCTCTACCTCCTGACAGATACATAGTGATATATACTGCAGATTATTACACCACTGACCTCTCTACAGATCTGCAGAACATCGCTCCTCTACCTCCTGACAGACACATAGTGATATATCCTGCAGATTATTACATCACTGACCTCTCTACAGATCTGCAGAACATTGCTCCTCCACCTCCTGACAGATACATAGTGATATATCCTGCAGATTATTACACCACTGACCTCTCTACAGATCTGCAGAACATTGCTCCTCTACCTCCTGACAGACACATAGTGATATATCCTGCAGATTATTACACCACTGACCTCTCTACAGATCTGCAGAACATTGCTCCTCTACCTCCTGACAGATACATAGTGATATATCCTGCAGATTATTACACCACTGACCTCTCTACAGATCTGCAGAACATTGCTCCTCTACCTCCTGACAGATACATAGTGATATATCCTGCAGATTATTACACCACTGACCTCTCTACAGATCTGCAGAACATTGCTCCTCTACCTCCTGACAGATACATAGTGATATATCCTGCAGATTATTACACCACTGACCTCTCTACAGATCTGCAGAACATCGCTCCTCTACCTCCTGACAGGTACATAGTGATATATCCTGCAGATTATTACACCACTGACCTCTCTACAGATCTGCAGAACATCGCTCCTCTACCTCCTGACAGATACATAGTGATATATCCTGCAGATTATTACACCACTGACCTCTCTACAGATCTGCAGAGCATCACTCCTCTACCTCCTGACAGATACATAGTGATATATCCTGCAGATTATTACACCACTGACCTCTCTACAGATCTGCAGAACATTGCTCCTCTACCTCCTGACAGATACATAGTGATATATCCTGCAGATTATTACACCACTGACCTCTCTACAGATCTGCAGAACATCGCTCCTCTACCTCCTGACAGATACATAGTGATATATCCTGCAGATTATTACACCACTGACCTCTCTACAGATCTGCAGAACATTGCTCCTCTACCTCCTGACAGACACATAGTGATATATCCTGCAGATTATTACATCACTGACCTCTCTACAGATCTGCAGAACATTGCTCCTCCACCTCCTGACAGATACATAGTGATATATCCTGCAGATTATTACACCACTGACCTCTCTACAGATCTGCAGAACATTGCTCCTCTACCTCCTGACAGGTACATAGTGATATATCCTGCAGATTATTACACCACTGACCTCTCTACAGATCTGCAGAACATTGCACCTCTACCTCCTGACAGATATATAGTGATATATCCTGCAGATTATTACACCACTGACCTCTACAGATCTGCAGAACATTGCTCCTCCACCTCCTGACAGATACATAGTGATATATCCTGCAGATTATTACACCACTTACCTCTCTACAGATCTGCAGAACATCGCTCCTCTACCTCCTGACAGATACATAGTGATATATCCTGCAGATTATTACACCACTGACCTCTCTACAGATCTGCAGAACATTGCTCCTCTACCTGCTGATACATAGTGATATATCCTGCAGATTATTACACCACTGACCTCTCTACAGATCTGCAGAACATTGCTCCTCTACCCCCTGACAGATACATAGTGTTATATCCTGGAGATTATTACACCACTGACCTCACTACAGATCTGCAGAACATTGCTCCTCCACCTCCTGACAGATACATAGTGATATATCCTGCAGATTATTACACCACTGACCTCTCTACAGATCTGCAGAACATTGCTCCTCCACCTCCTGACAGATACATAGTGATATATCCTGCAGATTATTACACCACTGACCTCTCTACAGATCTGCAGAACATCGCTCCTCTACCTCCTGACAGATACATAGTGATATATCCTGCAGATTATTACACCACTGACCCCTCTACAGATCTGCAGAACATCGCTCCTCTACCTCCTGACAGATACATAGTGATATATCCTGCAGATTATTACACCACTGACCTCTCTACAGATCTGCAGAACATTGCTCCTCTACCTCCTGACAGATACATAGTGATATATCCTGCAGATTATTACACCACTGACCTCTCTACAGATCTGCAGAACATTGCTCCTCCTCCTGACAGATACATAGTGATATATCCTGCAGATTATTACACCACTGACCTCTCTACAGATCTGCAGAACATCGCTCCTCTACCTCCTGACCGATACATAGTGATATATCCTGCAGATTATTACACCACTGACATCTCTACAGATCTGCAGAACATCGCTCCTCTACCTCCTGACAGATACATAGTGATATATCCTGCAGATTATTACACCACTGACCTCTCTACAGATCTGCAGAACATTGCTCCTCTACCTCCTGACAGATACATAGTGATATATCCTGCAGATTATTACACCACTGACCTCTCTACAGATCTGCAGAGCATTGCTCCTCTACCTCCTGACAGATACATAGTGATATATCCTGCAGATTATTACACCACTGGCCTCTCTACAGATCTGCAGAACATTGCTCCTCCACCTCCTGACAGATACATAGTGATATATCCTGCAGATTATTACACCACTGACCTCTCTACAGATCTGCAGAACATCGCTCCTCTACCTCCTGACAGATACATAGTGATATATCCTGCAGATTATTACACCACTGACCTCTCTACAGATCTGCAGAACATTGCTCCTCTACCTCCTGACAGATACATAGTGATATATCCTGCAGATTATTACACCACTGACCTCTCTACAGATCTGCAGAACATTGCTCCTCTACCTCCTGACAGATACATAGTGATATATCCTGCAGATTATTACACCACTGACCTCTCTACAGATCTGCAGAACATCGCTCCTCTACCTCCTGACAGATACATAGTGATATATCCTGCAGATTATTACACCACTGACCTCTCTACAGATCTGCAGAACATTGCTCCTCTACCTCCTGACAGATACATAGTGATATATCCTGCAGATTATTACACCACTGACCTCTCTACAGATCTGCAGAACATTGCTCCTCCACCTCCTGACAGATACATAGTGATATATCCTGCAGATTATTACACCACTGACCTCTCTACAGATCTGCAGAACATCGCTCCTCCACCTCCTGACAGATACATAGTGATATATCCTGCAGATTATTACACCACTGACCTCTACAGATCTGCAGAACATTGCTCCTCTACCTCCTGACAGATACATAGTGATATATCCTGCAGATTATTACACCACTGACCTCTCTACAGATCTGCAGAACATTGCTCCTCTACATCCTGACAGATACATAGTGATATATCCTGCAGATTATTACACCACTGACCTCTCTACAGATCTGCAGAACATTGCTCCTCTACATCCTGACAGATACATAGTGATATATCCTGCAGATTATTACACCACTGACCTCTCTACAGATCTGCAGAACATTGCTCCTCTACCTCCTGACAGATACATAGTGATATATCCTGCAGATTATTACATCACTGTCCTCTCTACAGATCTGCAGAACATCGCTCCTCTACCTCCTGACAGATACATAGTGATATATCCTGCAGATTATTACACCACTGACCTCTACAGATCTGCAGAACATTGCTCCTCTACCTCCTGACAGATACATAGTGATATATCCTGCAGATTATTACACCACTGACCTCTCTACAGATCTGCAGAACATTGCTCCTCTACCTCCTGACAGACACATAGTAACATATCCTGCAGATTATTACACCACTGACCTCTCTACAGATCTGCAGAACATCGCTCCTCTACCTCCTGACAGATACATAGTGATATATCCTGCAGATTATTACACCACTGACCCCTCTACAGATCTGCAGAACATTGCTCCTCCACCTCCTGACAGATACATAGTGATATATCCTGCAGATTATTACACCACTGACCTCTCTACAGATCTGCAGAACATCGCTCCTCTACCTCCTGACAGATACATAGTGATATATCCTGCAGATTATTACACCACTGACCTCTCTACAGATCTGCAGAACATTGCTCCTCTACCTCCTGACAGGTACATAGTGATATATCCTGCAGATTATTACACCACTGACCCCTCTACAGATCTGCAGAACATCGCTCCTCCACCTCCTGACAGATACATAGTGATATATCCTGCAGATTATTACACCACTGACCTCTCTACAGATCTGCAGAACATTGCTCCTCTACCTCCTGACAGATACATAGTGATATATCCTGCAGATTATTACACCACTGACCTCTCCTCTACAGATCTGCAGAACATTGCTCCTCCACCTCCTGACAGATACATAGTGATATATCCTGCAGATTATTACACCACTGACCTCTCTACAGATCTGCAGAACATTGCTCCTCTACCTCCTGACAGATACACAGTGATATATCCTGCAGATTATTACACCACTGACCTCTCTATAGATCTGCAGAACATTGCTCCTCTACCTCCTGACAGATACATAGTGATATATCCTGCAGATTATTACACCACTGACCTCTCTACAGATCTGCAGAACATTGCTCCTCTACCTCCTGACAGATACATAGTGATATATCCTGCAGAGTATTACACCACTGACATCTCTACAGATCTGCAGAGCATTGCTCCTCTACCTCCTGATACATAGTGATATATCCTGCAGATTATTACACCTCTGACCTCTCTACAGATCTGCAGAACATTGCTCCTCTACCTCCTGACAGATACACAGTGATATATCCTGCAGATTATTACACCACTGACCTCTCTACAGATCTGCAGAACATTGCTCCTCTACCTCCTGACAGATACACAGTGATATATCCTGCAGATTATTACACCACTGACCTCTCTACAGATCTGCAGAACATTGCTCCTCTACCTCCTGACAGATACATAGTGATATATCCTGCAGATTATTACACCACTGACCTCTCTACAGATCTGCAGAACATCGCTCCTCTACCTCCTGACAGATACATAGTGATATATGCTGCAGATTATTACACCACTGACTTCTCTACAGATCTGCAGAACATTGCTCCTCTACCTCCTGACAGATACATAGTGATATATCCTGCAGATTATTACACCACTGACCTCTCTACAGATCTGCAGAACATTGCTCCTCCACCTCCTGACAGATACATAGTGATATATCCTGCAGATTATTACACCACTGACCTCTCTACAGATCTGCAGAACATTGCTCCTCTACCTCCTGACAGATACATAGTGACATATCCTGCAGATTATTACACCACTGACCTCTGTAGAGATCTGCAGAACATTGCTCCTCTACCTCCTGACAGATACATAGTGACATATCCTGCAGATTATTACACCACTGACCTCTCTACAGATCTGCAGAACATTGCTCCTCTACCTCCTGACAGACACATAGTGATATATCCTGCAGATTATTACACCACTGACCTCTCTACAGATCTGCAGAACATTGCTCCTCCACCTCCTGACAGATACATAGTGATATATCCTGCAGACTATTACACCACTGACCTCTATACAGATCTGCAGAACATCGCTCCTCTACTTCCTGACAGATACATAGTGATATATCCTGCAGATTATTACACCACTGACCTCTCTACAGATCTGCAGAACATTGCTCCTCTACCTCCTGACAGATACATAGTGATATATCCTGCAGATTATTACACCCCTGACCTCTCTACAGATCTGCAGAACATTGCTCCTCTACCTCCTGACAGATACAGAGTGATATATCCTGCAGATTATTACACCACTGACCTCACTACAGATCTGCAGAACATTGCTCCTCTACCTCCTGACAGATACAGTGATATATCCTGCAGATTATTACACCACTGACCTCTCTACAGATCTGCAGAACATTGCTCCTCTACCTCCTGACAGATACATAGTGATATATCCTGCAGACTATTACACCACTGACCTCTCTACAGATCTGCAGAACATTGCTCCTCTACCTCCTGACAGATACATAGTGATATATCCTGCAGACTATTACACCACTGACCTCTCTACAGATCTGCAGAACATTGCTCCTCTACCTCCTGACAGATACATAGTGACATATCCTGCAGATTATTACACCACTGACCTCTGTAGAGATCTGCAGAACATTGCTCCTCTACCTCCTGACAGATACATAGTGATATATCCTGCAGATTATTACACCACTGACCTCTCTACAGATCTGCAGAACATTGCTCCTCTACCTCCTGACAGATACATAGTGATATATCCTGCAGATTATTACACCACTGACCTCTCTACAGATCTGCAGAACATTGCTCCTCTACCTCCTGACAGACACATAGTGATATATCCTGCAGATTATTACACCACTGACCTCTCTACAGATCTGCAGAACATCGCTCCTCTACCCCCTGACAGATACATAGTGATATATCCTGCAGATTATTACATCACTGACCTCTCTACAGATCTGCAGAACATCGCTCCTCTACCTCCTGACAGATTCATAGTGATATATCCTGCAGATTATTACACCACTGACCTCTCTACAGATCTGCAGAACATTGCTCCTCTACCTCCTGACAGATACATAGTGATATATCCTGCAGATTATTACACCACTGACCTCTCTACAGATCTGCAGAACATTGCTCCTCCACCTCCTGACAGATACATAGTGATATATCCTGCAGATTATTACACCACTGACCGCTCTACAGATCTGCAGAACATTGCTCCTCTACCTCCTGACAGATACATAGTGATATATCCTGCAGATTATTACACCACTGACCTCTCTACAGATCTGCAGAACATTGCTCCTCTACCTCCTGACAGATACATAGTGACATATCCTGCAGATTATTACACCACTGACCTCTGTAGAGATCTGCAGAACATTGCTCCTCTACCTCCTGACAGATACATAGTGATATATCCTGCAGATTATTACACCACTGACCTCTCTACAGATCTGCAGAACATTGCTCCTCTACCTCCTGACAGATACATAGTGATATATCCTGCAGATTATTACACCACTGACCTCTCTACAGATCTGCAGAACATTGCTCCTCTACCTCCTGACAGACACATAGTGATATATCCTGCAGATTATTACACCACTGACCTCTCTACAGATCTGCAGAACATTGCTCCTCCACCTCCTGACAGATACATAGTGATATATCCTGCAGATTATTACACGACTGACCTCTACAGATCTGCAGAACATTGCTCCTCTACCTCCTGACAGATACATAGTGACATATCCTGCAGATTATTACACCACTGACCTCTGTAGAGATCTGCAGAACATTGCTCCTCTACCTCCTGACAGATACATAGTGATATATACTGCAGATTATTACACCACTGACCTCTCTACAGATCTGCAGAACATCGCTCCTCTACCTCCTGACAGACACATAGTGATATATCCTGCAGATTATTACATCACTGACCTCTCTACAGATCTGCAGAACATTGCTCCTCCACCTCCTGACAGATACATAGTGATATATCCTGCAGATTATTACACCACTGACCTCTCTACAGATCTGCAGAACATTGCTCCTCTACCTCCTGACAGACACATAGTGATATATCCTGCAGATTATTACACCACTGACCTCTCTACAGATCTGCAGAACATTGCTCCTCTACCTCCTGACAGATACATAGTGATATATCCTGCAGATTATTACACCACTGACCTCTCTACAGATCTGCAGAACATTGCTCCTCTACCTCCTGACAGATACATAGTGATATATCCTGCAGATTATTACACCACTGACCTCTCTACAGATCTGCAGAACATTGCTCCTCTACCTCCTGACAGATACATAGTGATATATCCTGCAGATTATTACACCACTGACCTCTCTACAGATCTGCAGAACATCGCTCCTCTACCTCCTGACAGGTACATAGTGATATATCCTGCAGATTATTACACCACTGACCTCTCTACAGATCTGCAGAACATCGCTCCTCTACCTCCTGACAGATACATAGTGATATATCCTGCAGATTATTACACCACTGACCTCTCTACAGATCTGCAGAGCATCACTCCTCTACCTCCTGACAGATACATAGTGATATATCCTGCAGATTATTACACCACTGACCTCTCTACAGATCTGCAGAACATTGCTCCTCTACCTCCTGACAGATACATAGTGATATATCCTGCAGATTATTACACCACTGACCTCTCTACAGATCTGCAGAACATCGCTCCTCTACCTCCTGACAGATACATAGTGATATATCCTGCAGATTATTACACCACTGACCTCTCTACAGATCTGCAGAACATTGCTCCTCTACCTCCTGACAGACACATAGTGATATATCCTGCAGATTATTACATCACTGACCTCTCTACAGATCTGCAGAACATTGCTCCTCCACCTCCTGACAGATACATAGTGATATATCCTGCAGATTATTACACCACTGACCTCTCTACAGATCTGCAGAACATTGCACCTCTACCTCCTGACAGATATATAGTGATATATCCTGCAGATTATTACACCACTGACCTCTACAGATCTGCAGAACATTGCTCCTCCACCTCCTGACAGATACATAGTGATATATCCTGCAGATTATTACACCACTTACCTCTCTACAGATCTGCAGAACATCGCTCCTCTACCTCCTGACAGATACATAGTGATATATCCTGCAGATTATTACACCACTGACCTCTCTACAGATCTGCAGAACATTGCTCCTCTACCTGCTGATACATAGTGATATATCCTGCAGATTATTACACCACTGACCTCTCTACAGATCTGCAGAACATTGCTCCTCTACCCCCTGACAGATACATAGTGTTATATCCTGGAGATTATTACACCACTGACCTCACTACAGATCTGCAGAACATTGCTCCTCCACCTCCTGACAGATACATAGTGATATATCCTGCAGATTATTACACCACTGACCTCTCTACAGATCTGCAGAACATTGCTCCTCCACCTCCTGACAGATACATAGTGATATATCCTGCAGATTATTACACCACTGACCTCTCTACAGATCTGCAGAACATCGCTCCTCTACCTCCTGACAGATACATAGTGATATATCCTGCAGATTATTACACCACTGACCCCTCTACAGATCTGCAGAACATCGCTCCTCTACCTCCTGACAGATACATAGTGATATATCCTGCAGATTATTACACCACTGACCTCTCTACAGATCTGCAGAACATTGCTCCTCTACCTCCTGACAGATACATAGTGATATATCCTGCAGATTATTACACCACTGACCTCTCTACAGATCTGCAGAACATTGCTCCTCCTCCTGACAGATACATAGTGATATATCCTGCAGATTATTACACCACTGACCTCTCTACAGATCTGCAGAACATCGCTCCTCTACCTCCTGACCGATACATAGTGATATATCCTGCAGATTATTACACCACTGACATCTCTACAGATCTGCAGAACATCGCTCCTCTACCTCCTGACAGATACATAGTGATATATCCTGCAGATTATTACACCACTGACCTCTCTACAGATCTGCAGAACATTGCTCCTCTACCTCCTGACAGATACATAGTGATATATCCTGCAGATTATTACACCACTGACCTCTCTACAGATCTGCAGAGCATTGCTCCTCTACCTCCTGACAGATACATAGTGATATATCCTGCAGATTATTACACCACTGGCCTCTCTACAGATCTGCAGAACATTGCTCCTCCACCTCCTGACAGATACATAGTGATATATCCTGCAGATTATTACACCACTGACCTCTCTACAGATCTGCAGAACATCGCTCCTCTACCTCCTGACAGATACATAGTGATATATCCTGCAGATTATTACACCACTGACCTCTCTACAGATCTGCAGAACATTGCTCCTCTACCTCCTGACAGATACATAGTGATATATCCTGCAGATTATTACACCACTGACCTCTCTACAGATCTGCAGAACATTGCTCCTCTACCTCCTGACAGATACATAGTGATATATCCTGCAGATTATTACACCACTGACCTCTCTACAGATCTGCAGAACATCGCTCCTCTACCTCCTGACAGATACATAGTGATATATCCTGCAGATTATTACACCACTGACCTCTCTACAGATCTGCAGAACATTGCTCCTCTACCTCCTGACAGATACATAGTGATATATCCTGCAGATTATTACACCACTGACCTCTCTACAGATCTGCAGAACATTGCTCCTCCACCTCCTGACAGATACATAGTGATATATCCTGCAGATTATTACACCACTGACCTCTCTACAGATCTGCAGAACATCGCTCCTCCACCTCCTGACAGATACATAGTGATATATCCTGCAGATTATTACACCACTGACCTCTACAGATCTGCAGAACATTGCTCCTCTACCTCCTGACAGATACATAGTGATATATCCTGCAGATTATTACACCACTGACCTCTCTACAGATCTGCAGAACATTGCTCCTCTACATCCTGACAGATACATAGTGATATATCCTGCAGATTATTACACCACTGACCTCTCTACAGACCTGCAGAACATTGCTCCTCTACATCCTGACAGATACATAGTGATATATCCTGCAGATTATTACACCACTGACCTCTCTACAGATCTGCAGAACATTGCTCCTCTACCTCCTGACAGATACATAGTGATATATCCTGCAGATTATTACATCACTGTCCTCTCTACAGATCTGCAGAACATCGCTCCTCTACCTCCTGACAGATACATAGTGATATATCCTGCAGATTATTACACCACTGACCTCTACAGATCTGCAGAACATTGCTCCTCTACCTCCTGACAGATACATAGTGATATATCCTGCAGATTATTACACCACTGACCTCTCTACAGATCTGCAGAACATTGCTCCTCTACCTCCTGACAGACACATAGTAACATATCCTGCAGATTATTACACCACTGACCTCTCTACAGATCTGCAGAACATCGCTCCTCTACCTCCTGACAGATACATAGTGATATATCCTGCAGATTATTACACCACTGACCCCTCTACAGATCTGCAGAACATTGCTCCTCCACCTCCTGACAGATACATAGTGATATATCCTGCAGATTATTACACCACTGACCTCTCTACAGATCTGCAGAACATCGCTCCTCTACCTCCTGACAGATACATAGTGATATATCCTGCAGATTATTACACCACTGACCTCTCTACAGATCTGCAGAACATTGCTCCTCTACCTCCTGACAGGTACATAGTGATATATCCTGCAGATTATTACACCACTGACCCCTCTACAGATCTGCAGAACATCGCTCCTCCACCTCCTGACAGATACATAGTGATATATCCTGCAGATTATTACACCACTGACCTCTCTACAGATCTGCAGAACATTGCTCCTCTACCTCCTGACAGATACATAGTGATATATCCTGCAGATTATTACACCACTGACCTCTCCTCTACAGATCTGCAGAACATTGCTCCTCCACCTCCTGACAGATACATAGTGATATATCCTGCAGATTATTACACCACTGACCTCTCTACAGATCTGCAGAACATTGCTCCTCTACCTCCTGACAGATACACAGTGATATATCCTGCAGATTATTACACCACTGACCTCTCTATAGATCTGCAGAACATTGCTCCTCTACCTCCTGACAGATACATAGTGATATATCCTGCAGATTATTACACCACTGACCTCTCTACAGATCTGCAGAACATTGCTCCTCTACCTCCTGACAGATACATAGTGATATATCCTGCAGAGTATTACACCACTGACATCTCTACAGATCTGCAGAGCATTGCTCCTCTACCTCCTGATACATAGTGATATATCCTGCAGATTATTACACCTCTGACCTCTCTACAGATCTGCAGAACATTGCTCCTCTACCTCCTGACAGATACACAGTGATATATCCTGCAGATTATTACACCACTGACCTCTCTATAGATCTGCAGAACATCGCTCCTCTACCTCCTGACAGATACATAGTGATATATCCTGCAGATTATTACACCTCTGACCTCTCTACAGATCTGCAGAACATTGCTCCTCTACCTCCTGACAGATACACAGTGATATATCCTGCAGATTATTACACCACTGACCTCTCTACAGATCTGCAGAACATTGCTCCTCTACCTCCTGACAGATACATAGTGATATATCCTGCAGATTATTACACCACTGACCTCTCTACAGATCTGCAGAACATTGCTCCTCTACCTCCTGACAGATACATAGTGATATATCCTGCAGATTATTACACCACTGACCTCTCTACAGATCTGCAGAACATCGCTCCTCTACCTCCTGACAGATACATAGTGATATATCCTGCAGACTATTACACCACTGACCTCTCTACAGATCTGCAGAACATTGCTCCTCTACCTCCTGACAGATACATAGTGATATATACTGCAGACTATTACACCACTGACCTCTCTACAGATCTGCAGAACATTGCTCCTCTACCTCCTGACAGATACATAGTGATATATACTGCAGATTATTACACCACTGACCTCTCTACAGATCTGCAGAACATTGCTCCTCTACCTCCTGACAGGTACATAGTGATATATCCTGCAGACTATTACACCACTGACCTCTCTACAGATCTGCAGAACATCGCTCCTCTACCTCCTGACAGATACATAGTGATATATCCTGCAGATTATTACACCACTGACCTCTCTACAGATCTGCAGAACATTGCTCCTCTACCTCCTGACAGATACATAGTGATATATCCTGCAGATTATTACACCACTGACCTCTCTACAGATCTGCAGAACATTGCTCCTCCACCTCCTGACAGATACATAGTGATATATCCTGCAGATTATTACACCACTGACCTCTCTACAGATCTGCAGAACATTGCTCCTCTACCTCCTGACAGATACATAGTGTTATATCCTGCAGATTATTACACCACTGACCTCTCTACAGATCTGCAGAACATTGCTCCTCCACCTCCTGACAGATACATAGTGATATATCCTGCAGATTATTACACCACTGACCTCTCTACAGATCTGCAGAACATTGCTCCTCTACCTCCTGACAGATACATAGTGATATATCCTGCAGATTATTACACCACTGACCTCTCTACAGATCTGCAGAACATTGCTCCTCTACCTCCTGACAGATACATAGTGATATATCCTGCAGATTATTACACCACTGACCTCTCTACAGATCTGCAGAACATTGCTCCTCCACCTCCTGACAGATACATAGTGATATATCCTGCAGATTATTACACCACTGACCTCTCTACAGATCTGCAGAACATTGCTCCTCTACCTCCTGACAGATACATAGTAACATATCCTGCAGACTATTACACCACTGACCTCTCTACAGATCTGCAGAACATTGCTCCTCTACCTCCTGACAGATACATAGTGATATATCCTGCAGATTATTACACCACTGACCTCTCTACAGATCTGCAGAACATTGCTCCTCCACCTCCTGACAGATACATAGTGATATATCCTGCAGATTATTACACCACTGACCTCTCTACAGATCTGCAGAACATTGCTCCTCCACCTCCTGACAGATACATAGTGATATATCCTGCAGATTATTACACCACTGACCTCTACAGATCTGCAGAACATTGCTCCTCTACCTCCTGACAGATACATAGTGATATATCCTGCAGATTATTACACCACTGACCTCTCTACAGATCTGCAGAACATTGCTCCTCTACATCCTGACAGATACATAGTGATATATCCTGCAGATTATTACACCACTGACCTCTCTACAGATCTGCAGAACATTGCTCCTCTACATCCTGACAGATACATAGTGATATATCCTGCAGATTATTACACCACTGACCTCTCTACAGATCTGCAGAACATTGCTCCTCTACCTCCTGACAGATACATAGTGATATATCCTGCAGATTATTACATCACTGTCCTCTCTACAGATCTGCAGAACATCGCTCCTCTACCTCCTGACAGATACATAGTGATATATCCTGCAGATTATTACACCACTGACCTCTACAGATCTGCAGAACATTGCTCCTCTACCTCCTGACAGATACATAGTGATATATCCTGCAGATTATTACACCACTGACCTCTCTACAGATCTGCAGAACATTGCTCCTCTACCTCCTGACAGACACATAGTAACATATCCTGCAGATTATTACACCACTGACCTCTCTACAGATCTGCAGAACATCGCTCCTCTACCTCCTGACAGATACATAGTGATATATCCTGCAGATTATTACACCACTGACCCCTCTACAGATCTGCAGAACATTGCTCCTCCACCTCCTGACAGATACATAGTGATATATCCTGCAGATTATTACACCACTGACCTCTCTACAGATCTGCAGAACATCGCTCCTCTACCTCCTGACAGATACATAGTGATATATCCTGCAGATTATTACACCACTGACCTCTCTACAGATCTGCAGAACATTGCTCCTCTACCTCCTGACAGGTACATAGTGATATATCCTGCAGATTATTACACCACTGACCCCTCTACAGATCTGCAGAACATCGCTCCTCCACCTCCTGACAGATACATAGTGATATATCCTGCAGATTATTACACCACTGACCTCTCTACAGATCTGCAGAACATTGCTCCTCTACCTCCTGACAGATACATAGTGATATATCCTGCAGATTATTACACCACTGACCTCTCCTCTACAGATCTGCAGAACATTGCTCCTCCACCTCCTGACAGATACATAGTGATATATCCTGCAGATTATTACACCACTGACCTCTCTACAGATCTGCAGAACATTGCTCCTCTACCTCCTGACAGATACACAGTGATATATCCTGCAGATTATTACACCACTGACCTCTCTATAGATCTGCAGAACATTGCTCCTCTACCTCCTGACAGATACATAGTGATATATCCTGCAGATTATTACACCACTGACCTCTCTACAGATCTGCAGAACATTGCTCCTCTACCTCCTGACAGATACATAGTGATATATCCTGCAGAGTATTACACCACTGACATCTCTACAGATCTGCAGAGCATTGCTCCTCTACCTCCTGATACATAGTGATATATCCTGCAGATTATTACACCTCTGACCTCTCTACAGATCTGCAGAACATTGCTCCTCTACCTCCTGACAGATACACAGTGATATATCCTGCAGATTATTACACCACTGACCTCTCTATAGATCTGCAGAACATCGCTCCTCTACCTCCTGACAGATACATAGTGATATATCCTGCAGATTATTACACCTCTGACCTCTCTACAGATCTGCAGAACATTGCTCCTCTACCTCCTGACAGATACACAGTGATATATCCTGCAGATTATTACACCACTGACCTCTCTACAGATCTGCAGAACATTGCTCCTCTACCTCCTGACAGATACATAGTGATATATCCTGCAGATTATTACACCACTGACCTCTCTACAGATCTGCAGAACATTGCTCCTCTACCTCCTGACAGATACATAGTGATATATCCTGCAGATTATTACACCACTGACCTCTCTACAGATCTGCAGAACATCGCTCCTCTACCTCCTGACAGATACATAGTGATATATCCTGCAGACTATTACACCACTGACCTCTCTACAGATCTGCAGAACATTGCTCCTCTACCTCCTGACAGATACATAGTGATATATCCTGCAGATTATTACACCACTGACCTCTCTACAGATCTGCAGAACATTGCTCCTCTACCTCCTGACAGATACATAGTAACATATCCTGCAGACTATTACACCACTGACCTCTCTACAGATCTGCAGAACATTGCTCCTCTACCTCCTGACAGATACATAGTGATATATCCTGCAGATTATTACACCCCTGACCTCTCTACAGATCTGCAGAACATCGCTCCTCCACCTCCTGACATACATAGTGATATATCCTGCAGATTATTACACCACTGACCTCTCTACAGATCTGCAGAACATTGCTCCTCCACCTCCTGACAGATACATAGTGATATATCCTGCAGATTATTACACCACTGACCTCTCTACAGATCTGCAGAACATTGCTCCTCCACCTCCTGACAGATACATAGTGATATATCCTGCAGATTATTACACCACTGACCTCTCTACAGATCTGCAGAGCATTGCTCCTCTACCTCCTGACAGATACATAGTGATATATCCTGCAGATTATTACACCACTGACCTCTCTATAGATCTGCAGAACATCGCTCCTCTACCTCCTGACAGATACACAGTGATATATCCTGCAGATTATTACACCTCTGACCTCTCTACAGATCTGCAGAACATTGCTCCTCCACCTCCTGACAGATACATAGTGATATATCCTGCAGATTATTACACCACTGACCTCTCTACAGATCTGCAGAACATCGCTCCTCTACCTCCTGACAGATACATAGTGATATATCCTGCAGATTATTACACCACTGACCTCTCTACAGATCTGCAGAACATTGCTCCTCTACCTCCTGACAGGTACATAGTGATATATCCTGCAGACTATTACACCACTGACCTCTCTACAGATCTGCAGGGATCTCGGGTGTATGGGGTTGCGTTACTTTGTATCGTTTCCAGTTGGACATTACACGGAGGAGTTTGCGGAGTTCAGCGTCTTTTGTTCGCGGTTTGTGCGTCTTACAGGATAAACTTTTCTATTATCCAATGTTTAGGGAGCAAGAGGGTAAATCTCTGAGATCACGTATGACACAGGAGGCGCCGCGCTCATAGTGACGAGGACGTACAAGCTCGGGGGTCAGGGATAAAGCGCAATTATGGCAGTGACGTCACATTCATCACAGTATAATGCCCCCATAGCTGCCTCCACACAGTATAATGTCCCCATAGCTGCCCCCACACAGTATAATGTCCCCATAGCTGCCTCCACACAGTATAATGTCCCCATAGCTGCCTCCACACAGTATAATGCCCCCATAGCTGCCTCCACACAGTATAATGTCCCCATAGCTGCCCCCACGCAGTATAATGTCCCCATAGCTGCCCCACACAGTATAATGTCCCCATAGCTGCCTCCACACAGTATAATGTCCCCATAGCTGCCTCCACACAGTATAATGCCCCCATAGCTGCCTCCACACAGTATAATGTCCCCATAGCTGCCTCCACACAGTATAATGTCCCCATAGCTGCCTCCACACAGTATAATGCCCCCATAACTGCCTCCACACAGTATAATGCCCCCATAGCTGCCTCCACACAGTATAATGCCCCCATAGCTGCCTCCACACAGTATAATGTCCCCATAGCTGCCTCCACACAGTATAATGCCCCCATAGCTGCCTCCACACAGTATAATGCCCCCATAGCTGCCTCCACACAGTATAATGCCCCCATAGCTGCCTCCACACAGTATAATGCCCCCATAGCTGCCCCCACACAGTATAATGTCCCCATAGCTGCCTCCACACAGTATAATGTCCTCATAGCTGCCCCACACAGTATAATGTCCCCATAGCTGCCGCCACACAGTATAATGGCCCCATAGCTGCCTCCACACAGTATAATGTCCCCATAGCTGCCCCCACACAGTATAATGCCCCCATAGCTGCCTCCACACAGTATAATGCCCCCATAGCTGCCTCCACACAGTATAATGCCCCCATAGCTGCCTCCACACAGTATAATGTCCCCATAGCTGCCTCCACACAGTATAATGCCCCATAGCTGCCTCCACACAGTATAATGTCCCCATAGCTGCCTCCACACAGTATAATGCCCCATAGCTGCCTCCACACAGTATAATGCCCCCATAGCTGCCCCCACACAGTATAATGCCCCCATAGCTGCCTCCACACAGTATAATGCCCCCATAGCTGCCTCCACACAGTATAATGCCCCCATAGCTGCCTCCACACAGTATAATGTCCCCATAGCTGCCTCCACACAGTATAATGCCCCATAGCTGCCTCCACACAGTATAATGTCCCCATAGCTGCCTCCACACAGTATAATGCCCCATAGCTGCCTCCACACTGTATAATGCCCCATAGCTGCCTCCACACAGTATAATGCCCCATAGCTGCCTCCACACAGTATAATGTCCCCATAGCTGCCTCCACACAGTATAATGTCCCCATAGCTGCCTCCACACAGTATAATGCCCCATAGCTGCCTCCACACAGTATAATGTCCCCATAGCTGCCTCCACACAGTATAATGCCCCTATAGCTGCCCCCACACAGTATAATGCCCCCATAGCTGCCTCCACACAGTATAATGTCCCCATAGCTGCCTCCACACAGTATAATGTCCCCATAGCTGCCTCCACACAGTATAATGTCCCCATAGCTGCCTCCACACAGTATAATGTCCCCATAGCTGCCCCCACACAGTATAATGCCCCATAGCTGCCCCCACACAGTATAATGTCCCCATAGCTGCCCCACACAGTATAATGCCCCCATAGCTGCCCCCACACAGTATAATGCCCCATAGCTGCCCCCACACAGTATAATGTCCCCATAGCTGCCTCCACACAGTATAATGCCCCCATAGCTGCCTCCACACAGTATAATGTCCCCATAGCTGCCTCCACACAGTATAATGTCCCCATAGCTGCCCCACACAGTATAATGCCCCCATAGCTGCCCCCACACAGTATAATGCCCCATAGCTGCCCCCACACAGTATAATGTCCCCATAGCTGCCTCCACACAGTATAATGTCCCCATAGCTGCCTCCACACAGTATAATGTCCCCATAGCTGCCTCCACACAGTATAATGCCCCCATAGCTGCCCCCACACAGTATAATGTCCCCATAGCTGCCCCCACACAGTATAATGTCCCCATAGCTGCCTCCACACAGTATAATGTCCCCATAGCTGCCCCCACACGGTATAATGTCTCCATAGCTGCCTCCACACGGTATAATGTCCCCATAGCTGCCTCCACACAGTATAATGTCCCCATAGCTGCCTCCACACTGTATAATGCCCTCATAGCCTCCTCCACACAGTATAATGCCCCCATAGCTGCCTCCACACAGTATAATGTCCCCCATAGCTACCTCCACACAGTATAATGTCCCCATAACTGCCTCCACACAGTATAATGTCCCCATAGCTGCCCCCACACAGTATAATGCCCCATAGCTGCCTCCACACAGTATAATGTCCCCATAGCTGCCCCCACACAGTATAATGTCCCCATAGCTGCCCCCACACAGTATAATGTCCCCATAGCTGCCTCCACACAGTATAATGTCCCCATAGCTGCCTCCACACAGTATAATGCCCCCATAGCTGCCTCCACACAGTATAATGCCCCCATAGCTGCCTCCACACAGTATAATGTCCCCATAGCTGCCCCCACACAGTATAATGTCCCCATAGCTGCCCCCACACAGTATAATGTCCCCATAGCTGCCTCCACACAGTATAATGTCCCCATAGCTGCCTCCACACAGTATAATGCCCCCATAGCTGCCTCCACACAGTATAATGCCCCCATAACTGCCTCCACACAGTATAATGCCCCCATAGCTGCCTCCACACAGTATAATGTCCCCATAACTGCCCCCACACAGTATAATGCCCCTATAGCTGCCCCCACACAGTATAATGCCCCTATAGCTGCCTCCACACAGTATAATGTCCCCATAGCTGCCTCCACACAGTATAATACCCCCATAGCTGCCTCCACACAGTATAATGCCCCCATAGCTGCCTCCACACAGTATAATGTCCCCATAGCTGCCTCCACACAGTATAATGTCCCCATAGCTGCCCCCACACAGTATAATGTCCCCATAGCTGCCTCCACACAGTATAATGTCCCCATAGCTGCCTCCACACAGTATAATGCCCCCATAGCTGCCTCCACACAGTATAATGCCCCCATAACTGCCTCCACACAGTATAATGCCCCCATAGCTGCCTCCACACAGTATAATGTCCCCATAACTGCCCCCACACAGTATAATGCCCCTATAGCTGCCCCCACACAGTATAATGCCCCTATAGCTGCCTCCACACAGTATAATGTCCCCATAGCTGCCTCCACACAGTATAATACCCCCATAGCTGCCTCCACACAGTATAATGCCCCCATAGCTGCCTCCACACAGTATAATGTCCCCATAGCTGCCTCCACACAGTATAATGTCCCCATAGCTGCCCCCACACAGTATAATGTCCCCATAGCTGCCCCCACACTGTATAATGCCCCATAGCTGCCTCCACACAGTATAATGTCCCCATAGCTGCCTCCACACAGTATAATGTCCCCATAGCTGCCCCCACACAGTATAATGCCCCCATAGCTGCCTCCACACAGTATAATGTCCCCATAGCTGCCCCCACACAGTATAATGTCCCCATAGCTGCCTCCACACAGTATAATGTCCCCATAGCTGCCTCCACACAGTATAATGCCCCCATAGCTGCCTCCACACAGTATAATGTCCCCATAGCTGCCCCCACACTGTATAATGCCCCATAGCTGCCTCCACACAGTATAATGTCCCCATAGCTGCCTCCACACAGTATAATGTCCCCATAGCTGCCCCCACACAGTATAATGCCCCCATAGCTGCCCCCACACAGTATAATGTCCCCATAGCTGCCCCCACACAGTATAATGTCCCCATAGCTGCCTCCACACAGTATAATGTCCCCATAGCTGCCTCCACACAGTATAATGCCCCCATAGCTGCCTCCACACAGTATAATGCCCCCATAGCTGCCTCCACACAGTATAATGTCCCCATAGCTGCCTCCACACAGTATAATGTCCCCATAGCTGCCCCCACACAGTATAATGTCCCCATAGCTGCCCCCACACAGTATAATGTCCCCATAGCTGCCTCCACACAGTATAATGTCCCCATAGCTGCCTCCACACAGTATAATGCCCCCATAGCTGCCTCCACACAGTATAATGCCCCCATAACTGCCTCCACACAGTATAATGCCCCCATAGCTGCCTCCACACAGTATAATGTCCCCATAACTGCCCCCACACAGTATAATGCCCCTATAGCTGCCCCCACACAGTATAATGCCCCTATAGCTGCCTCCACACAGTATAATGTCCCCATAGCTGCCTCCACACAGTATAATACCCCCATAGCTGCCTCCACACAGTATAATGCCCCCATAGCTGCCTCCACACAGTATAATGTCCCCATAGCTGCCTCCACACAGTATAATGTCCCCATAGCTGCCCCCACACAGTATAATGTCCCCATAGCTGCCTCCACACAGTATAATGTCCCCATAGCTGCCTCCACACAGTATAATGCCCCCATAGCTGCCTCCACACAGTATAATGCCCCCATAACTGCCTCCACACAGTATAATGCCCCCATAGCTGCCTCCACACAGTATAATGTCCCCATAACTGCCCCCACACAGTATAATGCCCCTATAGCTGCCCCCACACAGTATAATGCCCCTATAGCTGCCTCCACACAGTATAATGTCCCCATAGCTGCCTCCACACAGTATAATACCCCCATAGCTGCCTCCACACAGTATAATGCCCCCATAGCTGCCTCCACACAGTATAATGTCCCCATAGCTGCCTCCACACAGTATAATGTCCCCATAGCTGCCCCCACACAGTATAATGTCCCCATAGCTGCCCCCACACTGTATAATGCCCCATAGCTGCCTCCACACAGTATAATGTCCCCATAGCTGCCTCCACACAGTATAATGTCCCCATAGCTGCCCCCACACAGTATAATGCCCCCATAGCTGCCTCCACACAGTATAATGTCCCCATAGCTGCCCCCACACAGTATAATGTCCCCATAGCTGCCTCCACACAGTATAATGTCCCCATAGCTGCCTCCACACAGTATAATGTCCCCATAGCTGCCTCCACACAGTATAATGTCCCCATAGCTGCCTCCACAGTATAATGCCCCCATAGCTGCCTCCACACAGTATAATGCCCTCATAGCCTCCTCCACACAGTATAATGCCCCCATAGCTGCCCCCACACAGTATAATGTCCCCATAGCTGCCTCCACACAGTATAATGTCCCCATAGCTGCCCCCACACAGTATAATGTCCCCATAGCTGCCCCCACACAGTGTAATGTCCCCATAGCTGCCCCCACACAGTATAATGCCCCATAGCTGCCTCCACACAGTATAATGCCCCATAGCTGCCTCCACACAGTATAATGTCCCCATAGCTGCCTCCACACAGTATAATGTCCCCATAGCTGCCTCCACACTGTATAATGTCCCCATAGCTGCCTCCACACTGTATAATGTCCCCATAGCTGCCTCCACACAGTATAATGCCCCCATAGCTGCCTCCACACAGTATAATGTCCCCATAGCTGCCTCCACACAGTATAATGCCCCCATAACTGCCCCCACACAGTATAATGTCCCCATAGCTGCCTCCACACAGTATAATGTCCCCATAGCTGCCTCCACACAGTATAATGTCCCCATAGCTGCCCCCACACAGTATAATGCCCTCATAGCTGCCTCCACACAGTATAATGTCCCCATAGCTGCCTCCACACAGTATAATGTCCCCATAGCTGCCTCCACACTGTATAATGCCCCCATAGCTGCCTCCACACAGTATAATGCCCCATAGCTGCCTCCACAGTATAATGCCCCTATAGCTGCCTCCACACCGTATAATGTCCCCATAGCTGCCCACACAGTATAATGTCCCCATACCTGCCTCCACACAGTATAATGTCCCCATAGCTGCCCCCACACAGTATAATGCCCCCATACCTGCCTCCACACAGTATAATGCCCCCATACCTGCCTCCACACAGTATAATGTCCCCATAGCTGCCTCTACACAGTATAATGCCCCCATAGCTGCCTCCACACAGTATAATGTCCCCATAGCTGCCTCCACACAGTATAATGTCCCCATAGCTGCCTCCACACAGTATAATGCCCCCATAGCTGCCTCCACACAGTATAATGTCCCCATAGCTGCCTCCACACAGTATAATGTCCCCATAGCTGCCTCCACACAGTATAATGTCCCCATAGCTGCCTCCACACAGTATAATGCCCCCATAGCTGCCTCCACACAGTATAATGTCCCCATAGCTGCCTCCACAGTATAATGTCCCCATAGCTGCCTCCACACAGTATAATGCCCCCATAGCTGCCTCCACACAGTATAATGCCCCCCATAGCTGCCCCCACACAGTATAATGTCCCCATAGCTGCCTCCACACAGTATAATGCCCCCATAGCTGCCCCCACACAGTATAATGTCCCCATAGCTGCCTCCACACAGTATAATGCCCCCATAGCTGCCTCCACACAGTATAATGTCCCCATAGCTGCCTCCACACAGTATAATGTCCCCATAGCTGCCCCCACACAGTATAATGTCCCCATAGCTGCCTCCACACAGTATAATGTCCCCATAACTGCCCCCACACAGTATAATGTCCCCATAGCTGCCTCCACACAGTATAATGTCCCCATAGCTGCCCCCACACAGTATAATGTCCCCATAGCTGCCTCCACACAGTATAATGTCCCCATAGCTGCCCCCACACAGTATAATACCCCATAGCTGCCTCCACACAGTATAATGTCCCCATAGCTGCCTCCACACAGTATAATGCCCCCATAGCTGCCTCCACAGTATAATGTCCCCATAGCTGCCTCCACACAGTATAATGCCCCCATAGCTGCCTCCACAGTATAATGTCCCCATAGCTGCCTCCACACAGTATAATGTCCCCATAGCTGCCTCCACACAGTATAATGTCCCCATAGCTGCCTCCACACAGTATAATGTCCTCATAGCTGCCTCCACACAGTATAATGCCCCCATAGCTGCCTCCACACAGTATAATGTCCCCATAGCTTCCCCCACACAGTATAATGCCC